>NC_051863.1:107077582-107261704 GCF_015732765.1 Culex quinquefasciatus
CATCACTAGAAGGATTTTCAAATTTATTGAATATTTGAATTAAAAAATATGAAGTTCAAATATTTCTGGAATTACATGGCCCCATGCCAAGTTGTATTTTATGCTCAAGGAATGTAGGGCAACATGTTTTGCCTAAAAATGTCCAGAAATGACCCAGGTCCCATCCTAGAAGGATTTTCAAATTTATTGAATATTTGAACTAAAATATTTGAAGTTAAAATATTTCTGGAATTTTTCCTCACACATGGCCCATGCCAAGTTGTATTTTTATGCTCAAGGAATGTAGGGCAACAAGTTTTACCAAATACATGTCAGGAAATGATCCAGAGTCCCATCCTAGAAGAATTTTCAATTTATTAAATATTAGATTAAAATATGAAGTTCAAATATTTCTGGATTTTTTCACATTCACCAAATTTCATACTCCAGGAATGTAGGGCGGTAAGTTTTGCCAAAACATGTCAGGTAATGTTAATTGTTCGTTTTTTTGAATTTTTGGAATCT
This sequence comes from Culex quinquefasciatus, assembly GCF_015732765.1. Taxonomy (NCBI): domain Eukaryota; kingdom Metazoa; phylum Arthropoda; class Insecta; order Diptera; family Culicidae; genus Culex; species Culex quinquefasciatus. The sequence continues at coordinate 107,078,087 of NC_051863.1, forward strand.
CTCTTAAAAATTGTTCTTGGGATAACCATGACAAGTTATCCCGCATGCCATAAAGATGGCCGCCATAGCGCTATAAATTATTCCTAGGATAACCATCTGTAGGATAACTTTTCCCACCTGTTGTTTAGGACCCCAACAGGATCTGAAAAGTTGCTGTGCTGGAAAATCGATTTTGTTATTATACCGTAATGGACAGCTGCCAAATTTGTATAGAAAATTATATGGAAAAACTATTGATTATATGGATAAACTAATGATGTTTCAGCCGGATTTAAAAATACAAAAAAAAATCGAAGGATCGAAATCTGAGTGAATTCCTCAAAGCAAAAAATATTTTTCTTCTATGAAAATGCGTATGTGCATGGCTAATTTTTAATGTCAAACTCAAAACACTTGTTTAGCAAAAAGCCAAATAAAGTACACATTGTTTTGAATGACGTGGAACATGTCATATGAATAATTTGTAGGCAAATATCAAATATTTATTTTTCATCAAAACTGCTTCAGAGGGTTCAGTATAGGAAAGAAGTCTATTAATGGATAACATTCCCTACGTTATTGAAGTGAGTTCTATTAATGTTCAGCCTTAACGCGTTCCCCGGGATTCGAACCCGAGCACTATGGGTGGTAGTCTGAAATTTGAGAGCTCGTTGGTTTCGGAGAGACAGGCGTTTTCATCAAGACTGTATACGGATGGCGAAATGATCTCAGTAATACTGCATTTCAATTGCATCTTATTAAGATTGCATCGCTTTGTAGCAATCACTTGTTTGGGCGTGGAAGTAGATTTCAGTGTTTAATCCATGTGATACGAGAGATACCTTTTCATAACCTTTTTAGACATACTAAATACAATTTAATGAAACAAACCAGGCGCTTTTCCTCCAACCAAGCTTATCTCTAATGTTTGGTCATATGTTAATAATATTAATTATTGCTCTGTTGATTGAACTGCAATTAGATTTATTCAAGCGTAGCTTAATTTCAAATTAAAATTATTCTGACTGCTCACCTACAGATACAGCGTGGGTGGTCACATTCATTCCTAGCAGCACTCCTGAATGGGAGGATGCCTAATTGAAGTTCTTTGTTACTGAACGTAGGATGTTTCGAAATCAACCAACCCAGCCGAATGGTTTCGCATTCAAGTTTGACGTTTCACTTTCAATTTCGAGACATTTCCAGTGATCCGAAAGTATCGTTGTTTGATCTTGTCCGGTTTCATTCCAGGGAGAATGGAAAAGGGTTCAACAAAAAGCTTTTGCCCACTCAATTTTTGGGAAGGCAATACCGCATGCCTAACAAATCATTGTAGATGGGAATATCATTCTGTGGAAACTATTTTAATAAAAACCGTCCACGTGGAACTATGAAATTCCCGAAATCCATCACCCCTTTCTAAGTAAGGGTAGAACTGTAAGCAAATTGGTTTATTTTATTCACTTGGTTTGGAATGAATTGGAAATGCCACAAAAATTTTTACAAAAACAAAATATTTTTGTTTATTGTAGGTGTCGATTAAATTGATAACATTAATATGAAACATACATTTTCGAAAGTCAAGCATAAGTGTTTTTCCCTTCTGATGTTGGTAACATGATCCTATTTACAAACCGTATTCTAAATTTTTCATCCAATTTCTTTGACTGAACATTATCAAAAAAGAAAAGTTAAGCAAAAAAACGACCATTTATTCTTCAATAATCCTGCGAAGCAAATTAGCGCTCATTCATCAGCCAAACCCAGCACAAAAATTTCTTTCCCATTTATCAGGCTCCGGGTCTCGACCACGATATGGCCACCAGTCGGTCTTGGAACCAGCCAGTAAGAACCACCAGGCGGTCCCCGGGGTCCTTCGATAAAGCTGCAGTGGCTCTCAATGTCGATAAATGAAATCGAAAGAAAACATAAAACCTCTCGCTTTGTATCGAAACCAATTACCTATTATACGGGAAAATGCGAAAATGCGAAAATGCGCAGGTTTCGGCAAGAACCCCAAGGGAAACGAGGGGCTGGGAGTGATGTTTTTTCTCTTCTATTTTCAACAGAATCAACAATATTGCTGTGATAATGCCCGGTGTAGGCAGAAAATGAGGGAGGATGTTTTCACTGGAATTGAGCAGTTAAGATTAGGGCAACAATTCAAGATTATTTTTGTCTGTCTATCGGAATGCTTCTTCAACAAAAAAAACAACAGTATTTTTCAAGTGTGGATGTAGCAATTGAAGCCATTTTTTCAATTTTCACAAAATAAACTGAATGGGAATTGCTTTTTTGCTACTCTCTTTTAAAACACTTAGCTCCTGTTTATTGAAACTTGATGCCATCCGAACTGAGAAAAGGCCATGAAATCACATAATAGTTTTAGACCGGCGTGTAACTTTTGCTACTCATAAAGAAATGATGAGCCACACTAGATGATTTCAACGTTTTTAAACTGTATTCAGGGCATTTAAACATGAATTTTAAATTGTTTAAAAATATAACTTTGTACAGCATTGCCTTGGCGTTCTCGATTGCGAGATTCCTACTCGAAACTAGGTGTCCGAAGGCTTGATTTTTAAGCCAATTACAAACCTCTTTTTTACATTTAAGCTTCCATCCACCCCGGGATTCGAACTGACGACCTTTGGATTGTTAGTCCAACTGCCTACCAGCGACTCCACCGAGGCAGGACCCAGGGAGACGACTCCTACACCTGGATTGAGCTAACGACCTAACCTCTAGGTTAGACCGGGGCCAACATTTACTTCCCCATCCGACGGAAGTCGTGGTCAGACAAATCTCGTCTTGAAAAATACCACCGGGATCGTCTGGGATCGAATCCAAGCCGACTGGGTGAGAGGCAACCACGCTTACCCCTATACCACGGTTCCCGGCACTTGTCTCAATAGCACTGAAATATGAAAAATAATTATGAATATTTAAGTAGTTTAATGCAAAAAAAAACATTGTTTGAAACTGTAAACAATAAAAAACTAAATGTAATTTTGCCATTTTGTGTAATAAACTCACCAACACATGTTTGTTGATGTTACATTAATTGACGGTGTTTATTCTCCCTAGCATCATCCAACGATCTCGGTTTAACATTTGATGAGAATCCAAATTTAGAACATTCTTTCGTCACTTATAATTAATAAGATACGCCTTTCCGTAACCATTCAAACGATGCCGCGTTACCCTTGATATTTATTCAGTTGTCAAATTTTTGGCGAAAACGAACCCGACCAATCACGTGCTGCGTGGGTGGGCAATCAAAACGGATCGCTCCACAGCACTCGTGTCGATGGATTTCCTTGGAAAACGGGGCACCGGAAAAAAGTAATGAAAGCTCCCCGGTCGACCGTGACCAATTGGACCCATTTTTTTTTTGCACTGTTTAATAAGCCCACAGCAACTGTAGGAGATACAGCAAATTAAAACAAATCGACAGTGATAAAACGGTGAAACCCTTGCCTAATTGCTCAGCGAATTAATTTCGATTGGAAACAATTTCAGTGATTGCGAAAGCTTTCCCCCCACCACCCTCCGTTCCCCTTTAAAAGAGTAATTGATAGAGCTTTTTGTTCCAGTTGATCGTCCTTGTCCGAGAGCCAATTGGGTACGAGTTGAGTAACTTTCAGATGACAAATTCAGTGGCTGCAGTAGACAAACAGATGGCGTTGGCAACCGCAAGGAGAGGAAAAGGGAAAAGTTCAAGCCCAGGAAGAAAAGTGACACGAAAGCCAATGCGATTTTCTTGGAACTTTCTCAAAAGGGGGATGTGTAATGACTGTACTTTTTTTCCTGGTTTCGAATTAATCTTTTTCTTTTCCCCCTGCTGAAGTTTCGTATTCCTTGGACGTTCATCAGGGGTGCGCACCGGTATTATACGGAAAAGAAATGCGGATGTAATCAAGTGCTAGCCCGATCCGCACTGTCCGTCGGTGACACTTTTAATATCCGGTGAAACTTGCGAGTGAAAACTTTTTTGCAGTCACAAAGTGAGTACTACAACTCACTCACTGCTTACAAGCTTGAAAAGATAATTCAGCCTTTATTTAAAAATTGTCTATTGCATTGTTTTGAATGGTCATTCTTGCTCCAAGTGGTGAACTGCATCCAATGCATCTCATGAATCATTTCCATTGAAAAAGTGTTGTGCCATTCTAAAACATCTGTAACCCATTTTGCCTTCCTCACTGAGGTTCTGTGACTAAATTTTAGTCAAATATGAGTTGTTGATTGCTTGGATTATTACCAAACGCATTTGAGCAATATTTCATCACTGCCATTTTGGCCGCCATATTGGATGAAAATAGAGTCTGAACTGTACATGGAAAAAAACTATGATTGCATGATTTTCATGTATAGTTCTTGAGTTTTTTTAAAAAGTCCTATAAACCAAATTTTCATTTTTGGCTTTTTGAGTGTTTTTGAATACCTTTGACTCAAGGCGGTTCTAAAAACACCCTAAAAGCAAAAATTGAAAATTTGGTTTATAGGACCTTTTCAAAAAAAAACTCCAGAGTTTCTCCATGAAAATTTGACATTTTCTGTAATTATAAAGAAAATAGTAAGGCCATTGCAATTATTTTTCAAAGTTTATGTCGCCCCCCTGATTATTCAGGCCAACTTTGATTGGGGGGCATCAAAGTTGGCCTGAATAATCAGGGGACAAAAAACATTTTTTTTCGAAAAACTTCAAAATGCTAAAGAAAATTTAAGTTTAATCAACTGAAAACCAGTTAAAATGCATTTTCCCGCGTTTATAATCATATTCAACATGTTTGAACTTCTTTGTAAACATTTTAAATTTTCATGAAATACCATTGTACAGTCCCACGAAAAGTTTTTTTTTACGACAAAAAAATCCATCAATACCTCGATATTTTCAAAATAATGGTTAGAAAGCAACTGTACGCCTGTAAAATGCATTTTAAACACTTTTTTCGTCCAAATGCTGAAAACAAGGCTTGTAATTTATTTTTTTTTTTATTTAAAAAAAAACAAGGGAAATGTGTAATAATACCTTTCTTTGGTACCAATACCAAATGTTGGTATTATGCAAGAGCAAAATTTGGTATCATACCAATTCAAGGTATTGTTTTGTTACTGCAAAATTGCAAAATTTGTCAGTGGTCGGACACCACATTTTGGTATTTTTTGGTATTACAGTATTTTATTCAATTCCTCTGAAACTATGGGAAAATTATGACCAACTTTGACAAAATGATTAATTTTGCGCTAAAATGATGTCTAATGCTTTCATTGAAAACGGGAAAATTCAAACTTGATTTTAAATATTTTTTAAATACCCCCTAAAGAAATGACTTGAAATTGTGGAAAATTTTCTAAGACAGGATGGCACATTGTGGTATTATTTTGATATTAAAGTGTTTTATCAAATTCCTCCGAAACTATGGGAAAATTTTTACCAATTATGACAAGATAATTAATTTTGCGCTAAAATTACTTGAAACCAAAAATTGTGAAAGCTGATTTTCATTTATTTATACACCCACAAAGACATGTTTTAAAATCCTGGAAATTTCTATTAGTCGGGATACCATTTTATTTTTCAATCTTGTTATTTTCAGAAGCTTCAAGAACTTCAAGCACAAGCCGTTCATCAATGACAAATGTATTCGATGTTGTGAAGAATATCACTAAAAATAACATAGAATCATCAGGTGAGTAGATTTGGCTGTTGCATATGGATCATTTCCCTTTTTTCACTAACTGCAACTGCTGCACTATAAAATGGCATGAAAATACCAAATTTTGGTATTACTTGTGCAAATACCAGCGACCAAAATGTGCCCTTGGTTGCCCAGTAATAGATGGTAAAATACCATGAAATCATACCAAATCATGTGTGTGGAAGACCACAGGAATACAAAAATCTGATTTTCCAAAGGTGCGGGATACCAAGTTTTGTTATTCAAGCAATGTTCAAAAATCCGGAAGACTTCAACTTGGAATTGAAATGGTTTTATTTTGTGGTATTATTTTACCCTTGGAATAACAAGGTTAGGTATTGTTGTGCCCTTCCACCTACAGTTTTTTGGTACGATTTCATGGTATTTTACCATCTATTACTGGGCAACCAAGGGCACATTTTGGTCGCTGGTATTTGCACAAGTAATACCAAAATGTGGTATTCCCGTGTTATTTACCCCTGCTCGGGAAATATTATAAAGCGGTGCTGACAAGGAAATTCACAAAAATCATCAGCAGATTGATTTTCCTGAAGAATTCGGCAGTGATTTTCTTTTGCGTCATTTGCCTCCTCTCTCTTTCGCGGGTGAAGAAAATTCGCAAGCCAAATTGATTTTTATTTGCGATTATTCCATCCCTGTGCTGTACATATAGGATATACGAGATACCGTAAACTGGGTAGACTTTGATAGCCCGGGGTGACTTTGATAGGTTTTTCAAATGCCCGTCAAATTAATATTTAAACAAAAGGAAAGCTTATTATCGAACATATATGTAGAAATGTGACAGTTACATTGGATGTATCAAAAATAGTGGCCAAATCAAATTTCTATCAATGTCACCCCGGGCTATCAAAGTCACTCCAGTTTACGGTACACAGAGGGACATCGACTTTGATCATCCAGTTTTCACAGCGGCGAGTTGGTCGTGCGGGTTGGGGCGCGGACTAAATAAGCTAGATATAACTATCGCGGGTTTGATTTTTTTGGGGATTGCACATATTTTTCCCTGTAAATTTACACATTATTAAAGGTAAAATTAAACCGTTTTTTCTGACATAAAAGATGAACCCCTTTTCAGATGTTATTTTTCCATGATTTTTTTTTTACTGTGCACCTTAGTTTTATTTAAAACCTTGTCCGGATGTATCATGATCTTACAACACAAAATAAACAACTAACTCATTCACACATTCAAATATTTGAGCTTTCGTAACATAGGAGGTGAACCGGTACATTTGAAACCCCGCTCAGACACATTCTTTTTTTATGCTAGTTTAATGTAGACGCCGAGTAAAGAGTTGGCGAAGTAAGAAAGAGCAAATGAAGTCTCCGGATGGAACGATAAAGTTTACGACCTAACTTTCATGCTAAATTAAACTTGGAAGAAAAGGCAAGGAACAGAGGAATAAAAAAGCACACATTTTTGTCAAAAGTGTCTTGAAAAAGGGTTGTGAAGTTTGGACTGCGATCAAAAAAAAAATATTACAGTAAGTCATACTCACCAACACGAATAATTCCGCGCTCATCAGTCTGTAAATGAAAAACAAAAAAAAAACTATGTTAGTTTGGTTATTGATGAGGAATAGGAATATCATATCATAAGGGAAATAGAAAGAATATATCTGAAGCCCTTATAGATTTAATCTGTTTCAGGCAACTTTAAAAAAAGCAAAGCAATCCACTTTAACGAGCCCCGGGTCTTTTGGCGTCCGAAGGTTATGTGTGGTGAGTCACCCAAAACCTCTTTTACGCATATGGACCGACGTTTGACTTCCCCATCCGATAGAAAGCCAGGAGGATATGGCGGGAATCGAACCCGCGCCTTATAGCAACGCAGGGATCGGCAGCCGAAGCCGCTAACCACCGCGCCACGAGGCCCTCAGGCAACCTTACCCTTGCAAAAAAATACATCTCATAGTACAACTCCAGTACTTTCTCCATGCTGAGGAATGTTGGAAGCTTTTTTCGCGTATGAGTAGATGAGACAAACGGCGGTGTAAAAAAGGAGGTACATTCCGGGATGCTGTAAACTTGTGTGGGTGGTGGTGGTTGTGTTCCCCAAGAAAAGCTTGTCACACAGTACGGCGGGATATTCAAGCAATGTCTTGCCTGATGTGCCCGCTAGGATATTTCAAACTTTAAATTATCTTCTTTTTTTGTTTAATACAATATCTGTGTCTTTTAATTACACTTGAATAATCTGAAATGCTAAACCAAGTACAAAAAGACCTTCAGCTGAAATAGGGTTTGCCACGGCCGGATATGAGTATACAAAAGTAAAAAAACGAATGCTTGGCAGAAGCCAACAAAGTGAAACGAATTGTTACACTGTTTGCTAAAAAGAAACAAGAGCAAAAAAACCCAGCCCAAGAATGTTGACTGTTCCAGTGGAAAGGGGATGAGGATAATGCTCCTGGAATGGGGTTATTTTTCCTCAGTGTATGCCATAACAATCATAAAGGCAATGATTATATTAATTGAAAAAGTTATCACCAAATAGAGATGCAATAGCTATGGCAGGGAAAAAAGAAAACTTCACCCGGCAGCACAGGATGTTTTGTCAGCATGGACGATGGAAGCTGTGCAACATTCTGCTTCCTGTTGAAAAGTTTTCAAATAATAAAAGTACACCACTGCAACCAACAAAAAGTGGTTAGCATGGAATGTTTGGTTTCAATGCGTGATTGTCATGCTTTCGTAGGAAGGAACTCGTTGCAACAAAAATAGAAACCCTGATTTTCTCTCATATTTTTTAACAGAAAATATTAAAGAGACTTGTATAATTTGGAATAAACAAGACTAACTGGAAACAACTGATCATTAAATTTGCAACTTGATTGAAACAAATTACTTCGATTATCCCAAAGTGGCTATTTGCCTGACGAATGAATCCCCTTCCTATCGATCAGGTTTCACAAGCTGAAAACATGATTTTATTAGCGAAGCCAATTAAGTTGATATTGATGAAGAGTGCGATACGAAAGACGAGGCAGGACTTTGCCCTCGGCGAAAGAAAATTCAAGTTCGTCGTCTCTCACCGACAGCAACATCCAACCGCCATCAATCTCGTTTTCGTCAATTCAATGTTCAAGTTTTCACTTGGAAGGCGCCAAGTTATTCTACGAGCAAACTGGAAAACTCTGGTTTAGAGGAAATTATTTCCCAAAAGCGAGTGGCGGCGCGACGCACCGTCGTCCAAAGATCGCGCAAATTTTCGTTACACAATTAGTGCAAACTTCTTTCATTAACTTAAATGCAAATTGGCCCAACCCAGCTGTCTGTCTATAAATATAAACGTTCAAAGCTAAGTTGGAGGAGGGGAAGAACGTGGTGAACATTCCGACGCGAAGACCAGGTCAGCCTCCCTTCCACGGACGAAAGCTGTTGATATTTGGAAAATAATTAAGTTATAATGAAAGTTGCTGAAGGGTTGACAGCAGTGCTGGCTCAACGCTGTTATTCCAACTTTGAATTAATTTGTGTAGGAAGGATAAACGTCTTTTGTCATTATTTGTTTATAAATGTGCAAATCTGAGATAAGTCAACACCGGAACAAGGTGTGGAAGGACAGCGAATTTAAATTAATTCACTACCCAAACAATCAATTTAGTGCAAAAGTGTCTTCGGAAAAAATGTTTCAATTTCTACCTAAAAAAATGGAGTGAGGATTTCTACCGCTTTAAACATAACCGAACTTGGAAATTCTCTTCAACCAGGATCATAACATGCTGTTCCGGACGTCCTTCAGGAAGCACATCCGCACCTCTACTCAACGGATGCTCGTTGCCGTTTCGGAAATTTGCCCTTCTAAGCTGCAGTTGATGGTGTTTAGTTTTCGCTTCTAGTTTCAACTAGAAAGCAGTATTAGTTTGCCGTTAATTAATTTATTAAATTAGCGTACTTTTAGCCTGCAAATTTCTGGAAAAGCATGTGGCAAAATGGATGCTGCACGGTGTTTCTAGTGATTAATTCTGTAAGAGGTATTCAAGAGTCGGTTTTAGAACGTTATACCGCGTGGATTATTCGTACAGGATTATTCGTGTGTTTTGCGTCATTTTGTTGGGTGATTGGTGTTTGATAAGTGAGTTTAACTTGTGCAGTGATAGTGTGCGTTGGATGACCGACATTGTTTGTGATAAGAAATAAAGTGTAGTGCTAATTGTTGAGCAGAATCAAAATGTCCTTCTAATATAATCATTGATCGGGAGGCACGAAGTTGTGTGAATTATTACATTGACATATGATGTTTTACTGTTCAGAGTGATTAAATTACTGTAAAAAAAATCCTTCTATATCACCGTTGATCGAATGGCACGTTGACGGTTTTATTCGTCTAGGTAATCGTGGTGCCAAATTGCATGTATTTAGTATTGAAATAACTGTGCGCGAGTGTTTTGGTGTGTTAATTAGAAAGACCTTCCCATAGCATCGTAGCTCGGAGGGCTCGGCAACAATTTTATTATGAAAGTCCTCCCCATAGCATCGTAGCTCGGGAGGTATCGAAAAGCCAATACCTTATCCTACTAACCAAAAAAAATATCCCGTGATGCTTGAAGGGGATGCTGTGAATTCAGCGGTCTTAAGCGGTGTCAATAGGTATTTAGCGAAAAGCTGTACGCTTGATGAATCTGTAACTTCAACTATCGGACTATCATTCCTCCCTTTTGTTGAACTGCAGGCTTCTTGGGAGGATTAAACAGTGAACGATGGTTGGCTCCCACTTATCATTTTTGATTCATTGTTTAACTTCAGCTGATCTGTCAATAACGGAGTAGCAGCTCATTGGCAGTCAACCATGCTCATGGTCATTGATTCTATATTAAGTATTCAAAAAGACTCGAGGTGATGTGTCCTGATTTATCTGAATTTATGTATTAAACTTATTTTTGGTTGTGAGTATTCCCCAAACTCAACTCAAGTGTGCATGTTGTCTATATTTCATCCTGATTACAAAAGCATCAACATCACCCCCGTCACCATCCTCCAGCTAAAAAAGCTGCCACGAGGGTATTTTGCTCTGCTCTGTTGGTGTTATTTTTCGAAACAGATTTCGCAAACAACACAAACTTTTACGTGTGGGCAACGGCACGCATCGATTGTTCCAACAATTTACCCTCAAAGCACACACTCAACTCACCCACAAAAGGATGCGATAATTATGCACGATTTCCTGCAAAACAACTTCAGAACCGCGCAACGTGCAACGGGAAGCTCAATTAACGTTGTTCGCCGCGCTAAACAGGAGGGAGAAATCTCGCTTCGACTCGATTTTGTGTGAGTGTGTTTTTTCCCGGAAGTTGATTGGTTTAATTACAAGTGTTTGTTTGCTTGTTTGTTGGCAAGGCAAGCTGAAAAACATGATATTCATGGAAAGTGCTTTCGGTGTTGATTTAATTATGAATGTTATTTGTTTCGTAATTTAATCAAGTTAAACTACGGAATATAGGGTCCGGGTATTTTGGGATATACGATGTCCCACGATAGAGACCTTTGCAATCTGGTCGATTTGAATGTTGGATGATTATTATAAAAAGTACAAGTAGGGTATATGGCCCTATTTTGGACCTACTATGCAAAGCGTCAACATATTTCGCATAGTTCTCAGGAACGGTCTAACTAATTTGGCTCGTTTCAGGATTGTTTTGTGCTTTAACTTATGCTTAACAAAGTGTACTATTGAAAATTTAAAATAATTTAACCATTCCATTGTAATAAGCATTTCAAGTAAAACATTTTTTGGATGCTTTTTGGACTTATTGAATGTATTTTGGAGACATCGCTGAACCTATTTTGGACCCATACTCTGATTGGTTGAAATTTGGACAACTCGAATTGCGGCGTGCGGCGGCAACACGCACACTTACAAAAACTCGGTTTGATAAACCAAAGGGCCTATCCACGATTATAATTTGGAAAACATTTATTTCAGAAATTAAACAATTATGATGAAACAATGGATTTGAATTTGAAAACGTGTTTTAATCATATTGAATGGAAACTCACGCATCTTTAGCAGGTCCCGGGCAGACGGTAATAACAAAATTCATGCCATTTCAATAACAAAAACTGTTAAAATAACAAAAAAAGTTATGGAATATTCATACAAATTCCATTTTTGCATAACAGCTTGATAACAGTTTATGTTATCATAACAAAATTTGTTATTGGTCTGAATGCCAAAACAACTTTGGAATAACATTTATTGTTATGGAAGAATAACTCGAATTGTTATTGGGATGATCGGATTAGTTGTTAAAATAACAAAAAAGAATAACAAAGATTTGTTCGAAGAATAACGGAAAATGTTATTAGTCTGTTATTGCAATAACAAACCAATAACAAAAAAATCATAACGGGGGATAACAAATATTGTTATAAATAACATAAAATGTTATTGGCCTTGTATTTTCAAATAACAAAAAATGTTATTTTCACGTTATTTCCGTCTGCTCGGGGTCTCTGTCCTATTTACAATTTGCATATTCTTACGACCTAATTGTTCAAGCATTAGCACATAAAAGACAACCCGTTATTACTCGCAATAAAAACACCTTATCTTAAAATTAAATTAATGACACAGATACATAACAAGTTACAATGAAAAAAGGTTCTAAATTTTACGCAGAGCTTATGTTCAAATATTATTAAACAATCAAGAAATTTTAAAGGGAGATTATAGCTTGTAACTTGGTGTGAAACTTTTTCATCTGTCATGTTAAACTTTACAGTTGCTTGACAAAATAATTAACTACATGTTGCACTTTAAAAACAATGTAATATTTGAAAAAAATCTTTGTTTGAATACCAGGGTGCCTTTGATAGTCATAGTTTGTCTTGTTAAAAGCAGATTTGAGGTTTTCAAACATTATTTTTACTTCGAACTTACCATCACTTAGGTTGCTGATGTAATTTTTAAGAAAATCATTTATGTCAATACTTAGTTAATTATGTTTGTAAGCTTTTTAATATAATACATATAAATTTTAGGTAATATTGTTAAAAATTCAGAACTTTGCCTGAAATGCGTTGAAACTAGTTTTGTTTATTAAATTATGGATTTATATTACATGTATAACTGAATTTAAAGAATGAATCAAAAGTTTTCACATTTTATATGAAATTTGTTTTACTGGAAATGCCTTTAAATTATGAGATTTTTTAAATTACGTTTCAAAAACAAATAATATTTAATAATATTTATATTACTTATTTTACCTTTTCCTAGTAGAAGATTGTCCGAAGAATCCGAAAATGCATTCCGTTTTACGATTCAAAATCATGTTCATTGAAAAAATCATGACACATTGAGAAGATGAAAATAATGCTATTTATCAACATTTTCTTAGTTATAGTTAAATAACTTTTTAAACTTTTTAAAATTTCATGAAAAGTTCTTCATGAGGTACTTTGAGCGCTTCTCTACCACGGTCAGTATGATTCCATACCATTCCGTACGTATTCAATTTTTACTCTTCATTTTGCGGAAAAATATCAAACCTATCAAAGTCACCCCGGCTATATGTCTCAAATCATAAAAATCATAATGTTAACATCGCATTCACCTCTTATGCTTATTTTTTTCGAAGATTTTTATTTTGCTAGCTGGTTTAATTGTGTTTCTAACATGATTGACACGGTAAAATTTAAAAGTGTAATTTATTATAAACCAACGCTGCCAATTCTGGAGCAACATTTGAAAGGGGCGGTACGACATTGCTCTTACGGCCTTTCGTCCCATTTAAACGCGTGTAATGAAAGGCCGTAAGAGCAATGTCGTACCGCCCCTTTCAAATGTTGCTCTGGAATTGTGAAAAAATCGTTATACCTGTATTTTTAAAAATTATAAAACTTACAAAAAATATATTTTCCATATGTATATTTCTCTGATAAGTTAGCAATACGTCTTAAAAGCCATCACGATCTCCGACACATATTTGATTTTTTTCTGAACCAAACCAAATTTTGTTTGTTTTCCACTAAAGAGCATTTAAAAGACGTGCAGATGATAATTCAAAGCATTTTTTATTTATAATTCGTAAATTGATCGAGAACTAATCGAAAAATTGATTTGTTTACAACTAGCGCTTAGGATCTTTTTAAAACTAACTCAAGTTTTTTTTTATTTAATTCATACGACTTTTTCAAAAACCACTCGTAAGCGATGTTGACAGCTTCTGTCACGGTGACAGCTGACGATTTAATGAACTAGACCCTTTAGGTTTTTCAATCGTTTCCCCTTCAATTCCAACAGGGTAGCCAGTTTGCATTTTTTGAAGTAAAAATTAAAAATATATGCGGCTAAATTGGTGATAATGATGTTAAGACAAAAATAAATCAACGTCAGTTTAAATTTTGGGATACTTTGCAATCTGTCCTAACAATCATCCAAATCTCTAGCATCAACTTGCATTTTTATCGTTTAAAAAACATATTTTCATTGTTTCTATTAATCATTTGCTTTTTAAAGCTTAGATTTCATTCAAATAATTACAGTAAAGAAATTCAATTCAAAATATTAAATTAAAAATTATCAATTAATTTCAATGAAATATCGAAATAAATTGATCAACTAAACTGGCAACACCTTCTAATACATGTGTTGGTGATAGCCTTGAACCGACGGCAAAGTAGGTCCAAAAACTGATCCAACGCGGCTGATTTGAAAAAAATATTTTGAATTGAGTTTTTTTCGATAATAGAATAGTTATTTCAATGGTTTAGTGACGGAAAACCAGAAAGAATTAAATAAACAACAGTTACATTACTCGGAAACCGGACGAAATTGCTTGGTGTCAGTGCAAAACTGAAAAAATCATCAAGGTGTCGCGAGCCAAATCTGATAAGCAACGAGGCCGGAATTTTTGGACCTAATCGATGTGCTAGGAAAATGAAAGGAAGTTCGACTGGCGTTGGAAAAAGTGGCTGAAAAAGCGGAAATAATCAAAATTGTTAACATTTTTGGGAGAGGTAAGATACAAAACGATCCTGCCTACACTTTCTGTTGGTTGGATTCAGTGAATTCGTACTTTAAAGCCTGAACTACCTCGATTCATAAAAATAGGTCCAAAATAGGTACTAGGTCCAAAATAGGGTCAAATACCCTATTTACAAAGCGGATTCAGTTGCGAATTTTACTCAAGAAACGATCACAATAACAAAAACAATTTGAATAACATCAAAAATCTTTTATCGTCGAATTGTTCTTAGATATTTTACTAACATTTTCACAAAATATGGTGAAATTTGATGGACTCTACCTTCAATGGCAATCGTTTGAAAATTGACCCAATCTCACCCCTTTGAGGGGGTGACATTGGGTCAAATGAAACTAAAATGATGCTCAAATACAAAGATATAGTAAAAACAAGTCATTCAACAGTGTTTCTTGTTCGAGGGGACCGTATTGACATGCTAAAATATTTGAAGTAGAGATTTTTAAACATTTGGGTACTTTTTGATCAATTGCAACAAAAAATTTAAAAATTTGATTTTTCGAGAGGTAATTTTCGGCCAAAAACGTACCTCAACTTTAGACAGCAGCTAAAATGACAGGATTTGTTCTAGGAATAAGATTTTTTTCAGAATAGTCATGTCCCTTCCACAAACTTTTAAACAGAATTTAGTTTCATTGAGAAGTACCTGAGAAATGGTAAAATCCTAATCTAATCTAATCTAATCTAATCTAACACAAACGCAGCCAGTCCGATGAAAGCATGCTGGAAAGTCTTGTGATTAGATTACGCCCCAAGCACTTTTCTTGTCATTATTAATAATTGCAGTACATCCGAGAACACCCGAAAATGCATTGCAAAAATTAAAGCGGCCAGCCCTACTACGTTGTGTTTACCGCAGAGAGGATTCTGAGAACGGATCACATTTCACAGAATCTACAGGGAGGAAGGATGCGTGGACATACCGTACCAAACGCTCCTGTTTACAGTTTCATATGTGTTTTGTATAATGTGTTAAGTGTAAAATATAGTGTGATTATATAATCAATTAAATATAATAATGCAATATAGTGATCATTTAATAAAATCCCATCACCTATATATAATAACCGCTCACCCAAGCACAAAAACAGCGACACAAAAGAATGAAAATGAGCATGCAAAAACAAGACAGCGCGTCCCCGTGGTCAGCGCACTAATGATGCCATTATTTAATTATAATAACCACTCACCCAAGCACATAAACAGCGACACAAAAGAAATGAAAATGAGCATGCAAAAACAAGACAGCGCGTCCCCGTGGTCAGCGCACTAATGATGCCATTATTTAATTATAATAACCGCTCACCCAAGCACAAAAACAGCGACACAAAAGAATGAAAATGAGCATGCAAAAACAAGACAGCGCGTCCCCGTGGTCAGCGCACTAATGATGCCATTATTTAATTATAATAACCACTCACCCAAGCACATAAACAGCGACACAAAAGAAATGAAAATGAGCATGCAAAAACAAGACAGCGCGTCCCCGTGGTCAGCGCACTAATGATGCCATTATTTAATTATAATAACCGCTCACCCAAGCACACAAACAGCGACACAAAAGAAATGAAAATGAGCATGCAAAAACAAGACAGCGCGTCCCCGTGGTCAGCGCACTAATGATGCCATTATTTAATTATAATAACCACTCACCCAAGCACAAAAACAGCGACACAAAAGAATGAAAATGAGCATGCAAAAACAAGACAGCGCGTCCCCGTGGTCAGCGCACTAATGATGCCATTATTTAATTATAATAACCACTCACCCAAGCACATAAACAGCGACACAAAAGAAATGAAAATGAGCATGCAAAAACAAGACAGCGCGTCCCCGTGGTCAGCGCACTAATGATGCCATTATTTAATTACAATAACCGCTCACCCAAGCACACAAACAGCGACACAAAAGAAATGAAAATGAGCATGCAAAAACAAGACAGCGCGTCCCCGTGGTCAGCGCACTAATGATGCCATTATTTAATTATAATAACCACTCTCCCAAGCACACAAACAGCGACACAAAAGAAATGATAATGAGCATGCAAAAACAAGACAGCGCGTCCCCGTGGTCAGCGCACTAATGATGCCATTATTTAATTATAATAACCACTCACCCAAGCACACAAACAGCGACACAAAAGAAATGAAAATGAGCATGCAAAAACAAGACAGCGCGTCCCCGTGGTCAGCGCACTCGTACCTGAGAAATGGTAAAATCCGTAAAAAAATTTCTTGACCCAATATCACCCCCAGACTCAATGTCACTCCCACTGACGGAACTGTTAAAATTTGTCCAAATAGTTGCAAATACACCCAAAGGAAATATATAGCTCAAAATCTGCAACAGTGGATTTGCTACAGAAAATGTTACATTTTATAACAGTTTTTGCAGCAAGCTCATAGCTCAATTTTGCCCGCGTGTAAACATGTCAGCGATCTGCAGTTCGCACCAACACATATAATGCTGGCGCGTCCCCGAGCAACACTCCAGAGAGAACAATATGTTCGTGCTCTGTCCCTCACAATACAAGCGTCCATGGCGCGGTGGAAATGTGTCGGATCAACCACCTAGAAGTTGATGGTTCAATCCTCATTCTGTTAAGATTTTTTTCTGCAATACAATCGTCGGTAATGTCGATAATTGTCGGTAACGGGCAAAGTTGTCATACCACTATATCTCAAAAAATGCATGAGGACAGATGTATCACAATCATGCGACCGCCGGTTGGGTGCATGAATGGGTTTTTTAAAACCTTAATATCTTTTTGAACTTTACGCAGAACGCTTGGGTGTAGAAAAAGGGATTGCTAAGTCAGATTCTGATAGATTTTTGCCTTCCTCACTTTACTGAGGAAAGGCTATAAAATCACTCGAAAAACGAACTTCTTAATTTGAACTCCTAGACCCACCTTCACTAGCTGAACCGATTTGGACCGTATTGGTCTCATTCGATCCGTCTTGGGGTCCCATAAGTCGCTATTGAAAATTATAAAGTTTAGTAAAGTAATTTAAAAGTTATGCTAAAAAAACGATT
The DNA here is from genome assembly GCF_015732765.1 of Culex quinquefasciatus. NCBI lineage: Eukaryota > Metazoa > Arthropoda > Insecta > Diptera > Culicidae > Culex > Culex quinquefasciatus. Next base: position 107,095,821 of record NC_051863.1, read on the forward strand.
CTAACAAAAGTCCGGAAGATTGTAAAAAGGGTGGTTTTTGTAAGAAACCCTGTAATGCTATACATTTTTAGAAAGGTATTCAAAAGACCTTTCCAACGAGTTCAAAAGATTGAAGATCACGCACAAAAATTAAGTGAGTTTGAATCAAAACTCCTGTTTGTTTAAAACAAATATCTTGCTTTATGAAATCAACAAACCTATTTTATGAACTTAATAATCACATATTATCAATCTCACAAACATTTTGTCAGTTTGGCAAACATGTTTGTTGTCTCCGATTCGATTTTTTTAAACGTGTACTGAAAATTTTGAGTGTATTATTTTCACCTTCACTGAACTATAAAGATGGCCGATGTTTTCTTTGTGCGGCTTTATAACGACAATTCTTCGGAATGTGGCAAGTTCGTAAGTATTCATAATCTTCAGTATTGAATTTTGAATACAATAATTTTTTTTCTTTTTAAATCAATCAGTGATGGTCGCGAATCCAACGTAGAATTGCTGGTCCAGTTCCGGCCAAGATTCCTGGATTCCTGCTGTTATCAGGTGAGAGGTCTTTATTTCTTTTTAACAATGTTGTTCCATTAGGTACAAATAATGCCTCAATGAACTGTTCCCAAAGATAAATATTCTAAAACTATTGCATTTTTTCAGTGTTTTTTCCCGCACTGGATCCACAACTAAGTCAGCAGAGGATTTTCCTGGCTCCAGTTTCAGAATGTTATTAGTGAAATTTTGAGTGATTTATCAGTTAAATTTTATAGTAAATGAAGTCTTGAAAAATATAAATAAAATATAAACAAACAATACTGACTTTGAAAATAAAGAAAAAGAAGACAAGAAGAATAACCTGTTAAACCAGATTATCAGTTCCATAATATAGTTTATTCATTCGGTAAACATGTTTGTTGAACCATCCCTCATGATAGCTGTTCGATTGAAAATGTCATTTTGGGGTCATAACAAACATGTTTGTTGAATCCACAAAATTGTTGGTTTGAATTGGACAAACATGTTTGCGGGCCCTGAGATGACTATCATGTTTGTGGAGTACACCCAACATTTTGCTGGGTGTACAATCGGATTTTTCTGCGTGATCTGATAACCCTATCAAAAGTTATGCGCACTTAAGTGCTATCTATGAACTTTTTAGAGACCGGATCTCATATATTTCGATGAAAACGTTGTCCGGATCTATCATGCGACCTGTCGATGGATAGGTGATCAAAAGACCTTTCCAACGAGTTCAAAAGATTGAAGATCTGACAACCCTATCAAAAGTTATGCGCACTTAAGTGCTATCTATGAACTTTTTAGAGACCGGATCTCAGATATTTCGATGAAAACGTTGTCTGGATCTTTAATGTGCCCTGTTGTTGGACAGGTCATCAAAAGACCTTTCCAACGAGCTCAGTAGATTGCAGATCTGACAACCCTATCAAAAGTTATAAGCACATAAGTGCCCTGAATTATGAAGATCTAACTACCCAATCTGATGGAATGAATAATGAATCAAGTTGAACACGGAAAGGTCCGCCCTTGTGTATCTATTTTGGATAGCATTACTCTCTAAATGTGAGGAAGGCAACAACCACCTAAGGGTGGATTAAGTAACGTTTTAATTTTAAAATCAACAGCCCTACAAACGAGCTCAAACTATGTTTATAGTTTCAAGTTTAGTCAAGCATGAAAAACGCGAACAAAAGTTCACGAGCTGCCTTCAACCGCCGCCAAAACTTAGAAATTATGCACATACCTGGCCGCAATTTCCCTTTATTGTTATGTTGGCATTAAAATTTCACCACTCCATCAAAATTCATCCTCCAACCTGGGGCGCCAGAGCCAAAATATTCCGCCCCGGTTTCCACGTCGGAATGCTCGGAGCTCTGAGCTTCACGTTTCGAGCGTGAAAACCGTCGAGATTAACCGCATGATTGCTGTTTTATTATTAAGCGTGATGGCAATCATCCTAAATGCATCCAAATAGCACACCTCAAGCGGATGAACCGTCGGAAGAACGGTCCGACAGTTGGACACTCGGAACACGGAACTCGGTGCCCGGTGGACTGAACGTAAATTTGTTGTGAAAAGCTGAAAGGATTTCAGCCATTCCGCATTCCGAGTCTGGCGGGCACTTTCCCTTTGCATAACTTCGTTCAACGGTAGCATTCCAGGGTTGGATGTCTTATTTTTGAACCAGTTTCAAAGAGTTGACCTCAATTCGTTTTGGAACCTCACCAGAAGGTATCTTACTCTAGTCTCCTTTGAAGGTGGGAGTGAATCTTTGACATAAGGAAACTTTTTCTGTGTGGCATTTGCATTTCCATGTTTCAACTATTCGAAACAGAATGTTGTTTGGATTACTTGGCGAAGGAAATTGTGCAGCTGTCCAAACAGTCAAATTAAAACCACAGCTCCAGCCATTTGTAAAAGCAATAAGAAGCAAGCATGGACAAAATATATTTGATAAATGAGACTTGAATTTATTTTAACTTTTAACAACATTAGAAAATCAATTTTTAACTTTGATAGTTAATTTGTTCATCAAACTTTTTGTTAAGTATTCTACTACTTGCAGCATTTCAGTTTCTTTTTATTTAACAACGTGGAAAGTTTTTTAATAAATCTGCCAAAAAGCAACCAAATTTTACAACTTTGTTGCAAGAACCGTCAATACTACTTTGCCCCTGGAATCAGCCATAGGAAAGCATAGCATAGGGCATAGGGTACAAAACAAAAACAGTAAACTTCCTGCTCAATGGAAGCACCATAAACATCCATTAGATCGCCGTAAATATCCAATATTACTGAGCCACTTTCGGCAGCAGGGGAAGGCTTTGGGCCGAAACTAGAGGAAACATTTCCTCAGCAAACTCTGCTAATAGGGTATTTGAGGCCCTTTTGGTGTTAATCTCTTTATTTTAATTGTGTCAGAACCATTTCGATACTTTATGCTAAATTAAACGTGAAAATTTGAAAATTTATTCCTAATATTTATAAGTAGTAAGATAATTTGAAAAAGCCTCAAGTACCCCGATAGAACCGGATACAATATCAACTGGACAGCAGCGGAAAGCAAAATTGGTCGTAAAATGCAATTTACTTTCTCTGCTTTGATGGTCCAGGCACTGGACTGTGCGACCGTTTTGCGGAGGAAAAGTTTGCTGTCCCACGCAGTGGCAACGTGGTCCGCTCTCCGGAAAAGTGCCTCGTCGAGGGTGGCAAAAATTGCGCGACCAACGTGCGTTTCTCTAATTTAATTGAAAGTTTGTAAGTGAATTGAGCACGATGGGGCGAAAAATCAATGCGAGTTGACTCGATACAAAGTTAGTTTTCCCCAGTTACTATTGTTTTGAAAACCGGGGTGCCTTTGATGGATATAGTTTTTCATGTTAAAATCATATTTCAAGAGTTCAAATTTTACTTTTACGTCAAATATATCATCACTTAGGTTGCTGCTACAGTTTTTGAGGAAAAAATATCAATCTAACAAAGTAAAAAAAAAAATAGGTAAATTGCTAAAATGTTATATATGTCAAAAAAATAATTTATATGATTTTTTGGTGATTATTTTTTCGATTTTTTTTCAAAACCACAAACAATGTATTATTTGCCAACTAATGTTTTTGCTTATTGCTAGATAAAATCACGTTTCTCTTTCGCTGTGAGTGACAGGAGATTATTGCTGCCTAACTAACGCAGTGTAAAAATCAGAAAGCTGAACTGAAATTCTACGTTCATTTGGCTGTCAACTTGATTTGTTTTGAATATTTTCCAAAAAATCTGCTGAAAACTCAAGCATAGATTATTATTATTATTTAGTCTATGACTCAAGGCATTCTTTGACAACAGCCATAAATTTGATCAGCGGTTGTCATGCGGCTCTCATGCGATAAACAAAAATGTTCACAAATATATGCTCTACTGGACTTGGTTTTAGCAAATTTCAAAGAACGCTCCAGATTATCCAGCACCATTCAAATAAGACCGCTTATTTAACTTAAGATGGGTATATTTCCCCATAATATTATTATATGAAACGAAATGCAAAAAAAAATCAAAAACAGAGCGTGGCCGAATGGTTACGCTGTCCACTTTGTAAGCGGATGATTCTGGGTTCGATTCCCATCTGCTGCAACCTTCCATCGGATGAGGAAGTAAAATGTCGGTCCCGGCCTTGGTTGTTAGGCCGTTAAGTCATTTCAGGTGTAGGAGTCGTCTCCATGCCATAAGTACAAACAACACACCAAACCAAGCCTACTCCGGTGGAATCGCTGGCGGCGGTTGGACTCGCAATCCGATGGTCGTCAGTTCAAACACTGGGGTGGAAGGTTCCTTGGAGTAAAAAGAGGTTTGGGTGCTCTCCCCATTCAAGCCTTCGGACTCCTAGGTTCGAGCAGAAACTTGCAATAGAGACCACAAAAGACACGGGGGGTCGTTCATGTGGATGGTTTGATTTTTTTTTTTTTGGGGCTTCAATATTTTGGACGCGATAGACAAGTCTTTCAAATGCCATTCTTAAAAAAATATGGTAGGAAAAAACAGAGTTTGCCCCTAAAATCAAATACCCCAAGCGAAACGAACGATGAATACTACATCATTTCAACTTGCAGGAATTTTAATTAATCACAAATCATCGTCGATCTGCTCTGTTGCCAAGTATCGATTTGGTTCAAATCGAGAAAAGGACGTCATTTTGTAATACTTTTTTTCTTGAATCTGCAAAAAACTTAATTTAATTTGAAAGCATAATCAAAAAACAGTATATTCCACAATAAATCAAAGAGTCCACTCAATGAACTCTCTCCCTCTGATTAAAGAAGCATGATTACCGTAATCAGTAAATATAAATATTGGAATAGAACTTCAACCGAATGATAAGGGTCACCACGTTGTCGATGCGTTCGGCTGCTCTGGCTTACAGGCTTCACAATTTATTAGCTTTTGATTTCAAAGCTCAACATACCGTGCAATTCGGAGAAGGAAAAGGCAAAATTGTTTCGCTTAAAAAGAAGAAGAAACCGCTGGCGTGGAAATTGGAACGTATTTGCAATGATTTATTAGCGAAATGCGACTTGGGCAGCGTGAAACTGTGTTTCTTATTTTCCGTGAAACCATATTACGTTAAGCTTATTGTGACGGCCTATGGCGTTACATGAACCAACTTTATCATTTAAAAAATGTAACGAACAAATATCAGATTACTTGGTATTTAATTTGGCTATTTTCGCCCTACAAACATCCTCGAAAAGGATTACAACAATATATTTCATTAAGATTGGTTCCATGCAAAGCTGATAATAATACAGATTTTCTTATTTAATTGTTATGTTTGAGTTATCAGTTTGCAAAAGTTATGCATGTTTAAGTTGTATTATTGATCATAAAAAATAATAATTGTTTTGCTCTTGTTCTAATACTTTGCGCGTTGTTTTTATTTATCCATCTGTTGATCTCCACATGAAATTAAAGAGGTTAGTTTGTAATTTTTCCTTTTATTTGATTCTAAATTGAAAGTCTTTTCACAATTATAATTAACTTTAAGAGAAGCTTTGCGCCATTCAAACCATCTAACTTTATGCATCAATCTCAATCAAATATCGATACAACATCCTAACATAAAGTTCAGACAGTCAATGTTGATGCTCAACAAGCAGCTAGATTTTATGCACAGAGTATTAGCAGCCATTGCACAGTACGATGTGCTCTTTCTGCATCGTGTAGTGAAATGTGTTGAACACGTGTCAATCAATCCGGACGATCCGGATGGAAACAACACTCGTATTTAGTTTTATGTAATACAAGTTTTGTAGTAGGAACAGAAGTATAACAAAGACATAGTTCAAGACTACACACTTTTAGAATATTTTTAGAATATATTGATGTTTTAGAATTTCACGCACAAGATGATAATGGAAAAACTGAAACTACATTTAAATAAACAAAAAAAAAATAATGAAAAAATACTAACAGACTTTTCACAAGTGCTCTTCTACCTTCAAACTTCAACATACAAACTTAAACCAGGTGGGCTCAGTTCTTCCTGCAGGATAACTTCCAACTTCCGATGAAGCAGAAACAAACTATACTGTAGTTCTACTACACAACAGAAGTGCATATTTCAAGTGCCACTCGGTACATCCTTCCGACATCCGTTTGTTGTGCACATACAGTTCTTCGTTTGCAGTCATGCATTTACAATATAGGGTGCATAGGAAAAAAAATCACACACACACACAACAATTGAAGTTCGACTCCTTAAAGCCAAAATAGAAAATCACTCAAATTTAGCAGGAAGTTATCATTTGTCACAAAAACTCAATAGTTCGATAGCAAACTCCATTTTGTCATGTAACAACCCTGTTCTCAGCATGGCATTGCATTGTTGGGGCCAATGCATTGAATTTAAACATCCTCCGTTCGTCGCATCCATTAGTGGTTGCGGTTAAAAACACATACTAATACTTTTCAAACACCACACACACATAAACGTGCTCAGTGGCTCAATGTCCTCCTGATCCTTGCCTTCGTCGTTGGCGGTCATGGTGAAGGTATTCTAGGTTCGATGTCTCTGTGCTCTCTTATGCTAACTAGATAGGAAAACCAACAAGCTTAGTACAAGAGAGCACAGAGGCATCGGGTTGTGGGTCAGGAGCATAGTTTTTGCATGGAAAAAGAGCAAGATAGATTGCATTCGTAAAGAATGCACGTGTGCACGTGTATGACCATGTGGTTGCTCTAAGATATTCTTTTTTAAGTGCTGCTGATTCAGGTGCCATGAATTAGTTCTGTAGGTTTATTTGAGGTTGAAATGAATATCAAATATTTTTGTTAATAATAACATGCACATCTATTTTAGTTCTTAAATGATCTCACATTTAGAAGCAACAAAAATAATGGAATAAAACATTTTCAACGTTAGTTTTTTCCCTGAATTTTTTACCTAGGACGTAAAAATAGTCATGCTGCATAAATTCGGATTTGAAACATTACAGTTCTGCAGTTTCATGATAGCTGCACCTGGTCAAATATATCATGCTTAACGAACCTAAAATCTGGAAATAAAGCCATTCTCCGGGTCAGACAATGAAACAGTAGTTCACTCTTGGAGTTGCCATATTCGTAACTATTTTTTTTTCTTGTTATGCGCACACCTAATTCTCCCATTGCATGAGCGGAAAATCCTAGATTTATGCTGTCCATTCCAATTGCGTTGAAAGCTATCGATTCTTCCTCTTGCCAGCAAAAGCGGTTCCGATTTATCACCGGCTGGTCGGCAATAGCAACAGAAAGGGGGTTCGTCCAAAGATCTAACCCTCTTTTTTATATGTAATTTAAAAATATTTATTCAATAATTTTCTCAACAAATTTGAAATAGATATACAGTTCGAAATATTTATTAGACACTTTTTATTTTAGTGCTTTATTGTATATGTATGGAAATAGCAGTCTAATTAATGAAAATCAATTTTAAATGCATTTTCTTTCTTTTTTCCGAATCTGTAATTACGAAAAAAATCGTGACGTTGCAACGCCAGTATGCCAGTATGTTTCATTCTAAAACACCTTTACCATTCAAATGTTAATACCATGCCTTGTAATTTAAATTTGATTAAATTTAATTATAGTAACATAAAACAAGTTTGTCCAAAAATATAAGAATAAGTGTTAAGTTTCCGTGTCCCGGCCGTGTGGATCAATCGGACCGCGCACTGGACTCACAATCCAGAGGTTGCTGGTTTGAATCCCGCGGCTGGCGCTCTAAAAATTCGAAGTGTAAATATAAATTTCCGACGCCATCGCTCCGTGCCGTACTCAAACACTTAGGAGCCCAGGGCGGCGAAGTCCTTGTAGTTAAAAGGAAGACACTAGTGGTTGGTACTAACAATAGTGGCCGACAGCTATATAGTCTACTTCGTCGTTAAGTTTCCGTTAAAAAAAACAATCTTTATTTACTTTCTATAACAAAGTATTTACTATTTCTATAACAAAGTATTTACTTGATATTTGTATTTGTTCGCAACAGATTCTGTTACCTAAGAAAAATAAAAATAAAATAAGAATGTAGGACACAGACACGGGGAACAATGATAAAATGGCTCTCACAAGTCGTAGTTTCAACCAATCTGGCTCATATTTGGGGGAAAGGGTTGTCTACTGGATACACGTCCGCCATATTAGTGACTTTGATTATGGATTCTCCCTTGAAAAGTTATTCATAAATGTTTGATTATGGGGTGTAAAAGTAAATTATCGATAAAAAATACTTTTTCGCTCGTAGGCTGCTATTTACACCAAAACTAATATTTCTTCAAATTTCTTTCGACGTTCCATAGGGATTAAGTTGGGCTACAATGTCCTTTCATTAGATTTGGCCAAAATTTAGAATATACCCAAAATCCAGGGCTGTCTCATTGTTCCCCACTCATTTCAGCCCATGGGTAACAATGAGACACTTTGATTTTTCTTCAATAAACTTTTCAAAATCGATGGAAATCTTTCAAAACATGAATTAAAAGTGATTTTTGGCATATTTATAGAGTTTTAACTTCATTTAACCAAAAATAAAAAGTTATTTGGTTTTAATATATGGATTTTACAAAATTTAAATACTTTTAAGTGTAACTTTTGTTATTAAAAGTTTCAAGTTGGCAAAATTGCTCTAAAATGTTCAAGGCATGTCACCTGCAATGGAACAATAGAAAAACATGATGTTTTGCTAGAAAAATGTTGATTTTCGTAGAGTGTCTCATTGTTCCCCAGCTGTCTCATTGTTCCTGCCAAGTGCGTCTACAATGAGACAGTTGAATAACTCTGGCGGTAGATGTCGGATCGATCACATATTTTGGTCAATGTTAGAACACATTACAAGAAAGATAATGCAACTAAAAGCTCATTAAAACATGCTGATGAAAAAATTAGAAAAATCGTTAATAGTTGAAAACCAAAAGTGTCTCATTGATGACTACCCTACCCTATACTAGGTTTAAGGGTCGCAAAAGATCGTGCAAGTGGGTGAAAAAAATCTTTTCATGCAAAAACGTCCGTTTTAAATTGCTAATAACTCGTCAAGATTAACTCAGAGCATTTTGCGGTCTTGGAAAAAGTGGTTTAAAGAAAACAATTACATACGTAAATAACTCCATAAATGTATAAAATTACACAAAAATATTTAAAGACAATTCCTTTGGCCGATCTGTACACTAAAATTGAAGCTTTAAAAATCCTCCCGATAAATAAATATAAACAGTTTTGTCATTTTAAACCAATCAATGACAAAAATTAAGTGATATGATGGTTTTAGGACACCTCATATCAGTTTAAAATAAAAGAATATTAATTTTTGATAACTTATCCGAAATTTTTTAATATCCATTCATAAGATTCTGAGATATGTTTACACAATCTGATTTCGGTGCATTAATCGAACTTAAAGTACCATGTGTCTCTACTAGAGACTAGACTAGTCTCTACTAGAGACTCTCTAGCACCTAACAATAAAAATAAATTTCTGTGGAAAAGTGTGGTAACCTCACCCAATCCTATCACTCAGGCCCAATGTCACTCCGAATGACGTTTGAAGTTTAGTTCACCCATTTAGAGCGAAGAGTGTTACTTAAAAGCAGCATTTGTCTCAGAAAGGTTCGACAAAAGCGTCGTTGACGAATATAAAAAAAAAACAAAAGTGTTTAATTTCGAACGCATCAACCGGAATTTTCTATCACTATGGGGGCCACGGCGTGTTTTCTAGAACAAACATTTCAAGAAAAAATAGTCATCATGACTGTCAAATGTGTCTTATAGGAAATTTTCTCAGCTTTCCAATGCTTCTAAGAGCGAAATGTTTCATCGGGAAATTTCTGAGATATCTATTTTTTAAGTTTTTTGTTTTAAATTCCTGTATTATTTATTGTAAACTTTGTAATAACTATCCTGGAAACTTGACAAATGATGTTTTTCATGTGTCATTTACTCACCAAACTGTGCAAAATGAGGCAAGAAACAACTTTGGAGAAGGTTGCAAATCGTTAAATATTTTTAAAGTTAAGTTTAGCCGAGTTTTTGAATATATGAGATTTATTCAGAAATGAAAATCATAGAACCGTATGTTTTATTTTACAATAATTAAAAGATAAAAACATAATTTTTGTTTACGAATATCACGTTTATGCTCGGATTAAGCTTGAATTAAGCTGATAAACCGATTTTTTTGTTGCAAGTTTGAGATTAGTTAGGATATCACTAGATTTTTAGGAAAAAAAATCATATTTCCTTAACCAAACATTAATCAATTGCATGGATACAAAACATGTAATATACTCGAAATTGAACTATAAATTACTGTGGCGAGCTCCACGAGAAAAACTTTTCATGAGTATGAAATGATTTTTATAATTTTCATTTGGTATGAAATGATCAAAGAATCAGCAATATTATAGAAGTCTTATCTTTTTTAAAACGTTTTAAAAATACTTTGATTTTCGTTTAAATAGTTTGGAATGGAAGCCTCTGTTTGATTTTTTTCTGTTAAATAATTATTTATTTTTGTTTAAACCAAAAAATGTATGTGGCAGTGTTTTCAACATTTAGAGTTAACACTTGTAGCACCAACGGGGTCAAAACTTACGCGAAGCACCAAGGGGTTCAAAAAAGTTGGAAATGCAACTTCATCCGGCTGTATCTCGGCGAAAACTCAACCGATTTGGATTATTCTTATTGCATTCGATCCGGAAGAATGTCAAGAATCACCCCCAACAAGGTAGATCCAAAACAGATGCGTCTACCGTAAGTTATAATAAAAAAGGCATTTCCAACTTTTTTTTCCGATGGTTGTCACGGCGTCTTTTTCAGGGGGGTAGTATTTTTTGAGAAATAGCAAGAAAACTGTCATATACATATGAAAGTGTGGAACATCCCCGTTCATTTGCGGGGCGAACGAAAATCTTTGGTCGGGAAAAATTAAAGTTATCCTCATTTGAAGTTTTTGAACTTTTTTCGTATGGGGCCAAATTTCGTCTATTTCAATTTAGTATTGTTTATAACAATCTAAATAACAATCTACATGGGCATGATTTATGGTTCAGATCATATGATTTCTTATGGGAAATGATGCAAGGAACATTTTTCCTGAAGCACGCAAAGTGATTGAAAATAAGGGAAAAAAGTTATAAAGGTTTTGTTGGAAATTTGGGAGATTTTCTGATAAAATTGCACACCTCTTTCCCAAAAACCGCAATGTTTTTGATATTCAGATCATTATTTTGATTAATTCTTTTTTTGAGAAATGTTTCTGGGCCCATTGAGTATATAAATCACTACAGAAAAGTGTAATTGGTTGGGTTTATGCTCAACTGTAAGCCACTTTTATGAATTTTGGATTTCAACCGAATCAACATATTTTTGTTTGTTTTTGTTATAAAATGTACCGTTTCCATTAGATTTTCACATTTGTATTAGTCTTATTAAACCTCACAAGAGATCTCGTACTTATTTTGAGGTCAGGTGATAACATTGTAAATCAAAATCAAATCAAACCATCCACATTAACGACCCCAGGTCTTTTGTGGTCTCTATTCCAAGTTTCTGTTCGAACCTAGGAGACCGAAGGCTTGAATGGGGAGAGCAGCCAAACCTCTTTCTACTCCAAAGAACCTTCTACCCCAGTGTTTGAACTGACGACCTTTGGATTGCGAGTCCAACCGCCGCCAGCGATTCCACCGGAGTAGGCTTGGTTTGGTTTGTTTGTAATTATGGCATGGAGACGACTCCTACACCTGGAATAACTTAACGGCCTAACAACAACCAAGGCCGGGACCGACGTTTTACTTCCTCATCCGATGGAAGGTTGGAGCAGATGGGAATCGAACCCAGGATCATCCGCTTACAAAGCGGACAGCGTAACCATTCGGCCACGCACTGCCACTGTGATCAATTATTTGTGTGTTTTTTAGCAAAACAATTTAATTGTTGTATTGTTCGTTGTTTCAAATTTGGATGCCAGACTTGTTTAGTATGTTAAGCTCAATTATTTGAGATTAAATTAATAGATTTACATACATTTAAAATTTTTAATGATTTTTACGCAATATTTATGTTATAACCAATAATTGCAAGTTCAACTCTGTAGTTTCAATACAAATAATATAGCCCAAATGGAAATAAAAATTAACAAAAGGCATAGAAATAGAAACTCTGTGATTGTATTTACACTGCATGTCTCAATTAGATACAAAACATATCATGTGGACCATGTACTCACAAAAAAGTGAAAATTTAATGTAAACGGTACATTTTATAACAAAAACAAACAAAAATATGTTGATTCGGTTGAAATCCAAAATTCATAAAAGTGGCTTACAGTTGAGCATAAACCCAACCAATTACACTTTTCTGTAGTGATTTAAATACTCAATGGGCCCAGAAACATTTCTCAAAAAAGAATTAATCAAAATAATGATCTGAATATCAAAAACATTGCGGTTTTTGGGAAAGGGGAGTGCAATTTTATCAGAAAATCTCCCAAATTTCCAACAAAACCTTTATAACTTTTTTCCCTTATTTTCAATCACTTTGCGTGCTTCAGGAAAAATGTTCCTTGCATCATTTCCCATAAGAAATCATATGATCTGAACCATAAATCATGCCCATGTAGACTTATAACAATACTAAATTGAAATAGACGAAATTTGACCCCATAGGAAAAAAGTTCAAAAACTTCAAATGAGGATAACTTTGATTTTTCCCGACCAAAGATTTTCGTTCGCCCCGCAAATGAACGGGGATGTTCCACACTTTCATATGTATATGACAGTTTTCTTGCTATTTCTCAAAAAATACTACCCCCCTGAAAAAGACGCCGTGTTGTATGAGCCTGTGAAAATGCATTTCCAACTTTTTTGACCCCGTTGGGGCTACAAGTGTTAAAACACAAGTTTTACTCCTACATTTAAATGCATTTTCATCAGTAAAACTTTTTTTTCGTTATTTCATACCCATGAGAACATGACTTTTGAACCTTGCAACAGTAATTGGTAGTACATTTTCGATTTTAAATCATTTTTTGGATCCATGTTCCCGGTTCATGTATGGTTTAAGAAGTACATATCGACGTCGTCGTGCTATCATGTCGCACCCACCATTTCGACGTTCCGAGAAAAACGCGTTTTAATGTTTGACCTTGAATCAACAAAAACTAGAGCACGCAATGTAAACAATAACAAACACGTTTTGTTTGATTGACCATTCTGTGCATTGTCCCGAAGTTTGGTTGTATTTGGTTTCTGGAGTCCCGAGTTATAATTACAAATGTTTACGGTAGTCTGACTTGTACGTGCGTAAAACGCATCCTGACCTGAAATCCCTTTGGCCAATTGTCACACTTACATCGATTTTCAGGGAGTGACAAGATAGCAGAAGATTGAAACTACTTTCATATGTAAAGTGACAAAAATGCACGGAGTTTTTTCGGTTTTTGGTGAATATCTCAGGATTGAAATCGAATTTTGGGGATCTGTGAAGGTCAAAAGGTGAGGCATTGTGAGCTGCACAAAATGGCGTTCTTAACTCAATTTGGCCCAAAATGCACGTACGACAAGTTAGCACGATGGCGACGATATCATATTTATTCATAAAAATCCAATCATAAACTTAACAATCTCAAACCTGCAACAAATTGACTGTATCAGCTCAATAAGAGCAGACACGTGATATTTGTACACAAAAATTGTGTAATAATCTTTTAATTCTTGTAAATAATATTTTTAAGAAAGTTTTATGATTTTCATGTTTGAATAAATCCCATATATTCAAAAAATCGGTTAAACTTAATTTTAATTTTTTTAGATATTTGCAACCTTCTCCAAAGTTGTTTCTTACCTTATTTTGCACATTTTGATGAGTAAATGACACATGAATAACATAATATGACAAGTTTCCAGAATAGTTATTATAAAGTTTACAATAAATAATAAAGGAATTTATAACAAAAAACTTTAAAAAAAGATATCTCAGAAATTTCCCGATGAAACATTTCGCTCTTAGAAGCATTGAAAAGCAGATAAAATTTCCTATAAGACACATTTGACAGTAGCGATGACTATTTTTTCTCCTTATGGTTGCCCAGAAAACACGCCGTGCCCCAGAAGGTTTAGAGGGTCCTGTTTTGACCTGAAGTTAGTATGAAACTTTAATCAATTTACTGTGGGAAATGTTCACTTTTTAAATTTTCTAAGAGAAAGTTTCGCAAAACGTTATAGAATTTTCCTGTTCTTAAGTTTCTTATAGGTTTTGATCCGTGAAACAACTTTGTAGCACATCACAATGCGCTAGGGGTTGATCCCAAAAAGATGCGATGTTTTTCGAGTTTATCTATCTTTTTTTGGCAAAATTTAAAAACTTGATCCGAAATTAACCTATATCTTTTCGGGAGCAATTCCTAGGGACTACCTATAAAAATCTCTTGGATGTGAAATTTTCATAGAGTATAGGAAAACATGCAAGGCTTACTAGGGTGAGCATACCTCGTAAAAAGTTTTGTAAAAAATACTTTGTCATTCATTTTATTTCAAAATCAATTTGTCACTAGGTAGCACATGTAGAGATGATAACCTGGTTTATGGACGGCCTCCACCAGTATCCAGCAGATGAAGGAAGAACTCTTCCTAGCAGAATCCATCTATTCAAACAAGCTCTGGTCTTCGTCCACCACACAAGAATATACCGCACTCTAACGGCACCCGGGAAAGAGAGATGGAAGTCAATCCGTTGAATGGCGCTGGCTAGTCTCTCCCATGAAATTGTACGAAAAAGGGCAAGATTGTGAATGCAAATTTATTCATACGACGATGGCTCTTATCGGCATTACTTTTGCCATTTGTACTCTTGACTTTGGCATAGAAACTCATATTCGAGCAGATTTGGTTTGAATGACGACCATGGGAAATGATGGGGGTGTGTCGGACTTTTGCCAACATCCCGAGCACTTGAATATTGGATGTGGTTTATTGCCAACATACACTTTGACCGGTTTTGTATATACAATGTTAATTCCTTACATTTGCTCATAACGCCGATTGCATATTTCGAGTTGGGAAAGCTTTCATCTCATTTCAAGGATGACCAATGGATTGGCTAACTCGAATGAGCATATGCCAACCAAAGCATTTGCATAACTGTGAGTGCTTTCCTTATAATCTTGAGCTGAATCAAAGCTTTCCATCTTCTATAAGTTGAGCATAAATCTGATGTAGGTAATTATTCTCTTGGCCATGCATTACAATTCATCAATCCATTAGGCTCAAGTAATTGAAAAAGCAAGTACCTTCCATTCCATATCACCATCAAGATACTTTGAATTGAACAAAGAAATTTCAGAACCCGTCATGCATCAGCATTCGATATATTATTCCTACTTCCAATGGAACAACACAGTAAACTAGAGAAAACCCCTTTCAGAATCAAGAAACACTAAAAGATTGGCTCATATTTCATTGAATTCGACTTTAATCTTCCTTTGAAAGACCTCCAGCTGGGGGTAGAAGCTGACACCCCATCACCCATTGACCACGGGCACGTATATTTTAGGTTTCCCGCTAGGAGCTGCGAGCTGCTCGCACGTCCGGAACCAGGCTGCTTTCACTTTTGTGCTTTCTCCCGGGCAATATCGCCTCCCTGCGGAGTACCGGTGGTGCAATTTGTTCCCGGAACCATATTTGGTTTTTCCCATTTTCGAGTGGGTGCCAAGTACGGTTTTATCGAAATCGAATTCGGCACACGTAATGAAAATTGATGAAAAGTTCGTGATTTTACTCGTTGGTTGAATCAATTTGTGAAAATTAATCCACCGGAAAGCTGCGGCCATCTACTGTAATCAATAGGAATAGCGAGTTCGTGGAATGGCTAGGGAGCTTTGAAAAAGGCTTTTGGATGATTTATCATGTTCATGGAAAGTCTAATCCATTCAATTGCAGTAAATATAGATTTAAACTAACGTCATGATTCGAAATCCGGACACTTAGTAGCATATCATTTTTGTTATAGTTTTAGGAGAATGCATGCAAAATATGTCTTTTCTAAAAAAATCATCAGAATTTGAAAATTAAAATGACTTGTTGTGCTTCGAATCCCGGACACTGATAAAAGCTGATTCAAAATCCGGATACTTTTGCTTCGAATTCCGGACACTCGTTTTTGCAAATCAATCGCACACATTTGGACTGAAATGTTAGTGAATGGCATTCTTTAGGTCTCAAATAAGCTGTTAACATCAAAACAATCGACATTTTATAAAAAAAGTTGCTTGAATTTAAGGAAATCAAAACCATAAATTTCTGCTTTGCCTTCCCGGTGCTTCGGACGCCTATGAAATATTTCACATGAAATGTTTCGCATTTTTGGTAATCTTAGATTTTTTTTTTATTTAATTGTTTTGACATTAACTACAGCGTCCAAACAAACTTGAAATGAAAGTTGATGTTAGAATTCATCAAATAACCCATTTTTGACATTTATAATGCGAACTTTAATCCATATAATTGATAAAAAAAGATGAGGTGTCCGGGTTTCGAAGCATCCGGGAATTCGAATCATGACGTTAGACATTTTTTTTTGTAATTGGTATGATAACAGTAATAAGAACCAATTAATTAGAGTTGGCATAGCTCAGGTAGTTATCATGCCTCTAGCATTATAGTGGAGCTATTTTGCTATCAAATCCGAAAGCTTAGACCTTGTCACTCAGTAAAAGCGGCATGTGAGCGTAAACAACGGATCTCTGGTCGTGACATTTTCGAAGAGGTGTGGTAGCAAGGTGCTCCAATCACAATATTGATTTTCTGTCCCGCCGGAAAAGGTAATCCACTCCAGCCAGTTGACATGAAGGTAAAAGCCTTGAAGTTTCTTGAAAACGAGAAATTCATACTGACTGAGAAAGAAGCGTAATGAAATGGAAGAATCTTGATCAGTCATGGTATAAGAATTATTGAAGATTATTTTCAAACCACGGTACCATAGAAAAGCACAACTTTCAAGGGTTCAATATTAAAAATGGATTGAATCTTTATGACATTTTTACAACAAGTTTTAATTTAACCCTCTACCGCACATTTTTTTCCATTTATTTTATTTGTACCATGGCATTTTTCGAGACGAGATTTGCCTGACCACGCCTTCTATCGGATGAGGAAGTAAAACGTCGGTCCATTTGCGTAAAAGAGGTTTTGGGTGACTCACCACTAGCGTGGTTCACGTTTCTATGAAAAAGACAAAAGTTGTTATTTTGTCTTGCATCAACCGGAATTTCGTTCTTTTATGTCCCCAGAACCACTCCTGAAAATTTGAGCCCATTTGGTAAGGTATAGGAGCTCCAGTTTTAATTTGAAATTTATATGGGATTTTGATTTATTTTCCATGGAAACTATCTTTTTACATTGTATTAGGATTTTTATAAATCGATGAAATGACTTGATTCTTATAGTAGGAGATAGGTTTTGAACTGGGAACAACTTTGTAGAACATACCAACATGCTAGGAAGTGACCCTTTAAAGATACAGATACTTTTAGATGGTGGCTTTTGAAGTAAAGCCCCTTCAAAAGCCACCATCTAAAAGTATCTGTATCTTTAAAGGGTCACTTCCTAGCATGTTGGTATACAAAGTTGTTCCCAGTTTAAAACCTATCTCCTACTATAAGAATCAAGTCATTTCATCGATTTATAAAAAAATCCTAATACAATGTAAAAGATAGTTTCCATGGAAAATAAATCAAAATCCCATATAAATTTCAAATTAAAACTGGAGCTCCTATACCTTACCAAATGGGCTCAAATTTTCAGGAGTGCTTCTGGGGACATAAAAGAACGAAATTCCGGTTGATGCAAGACAAAATAACAACTTTTGTCTTTTTCATAGAAACGTGAACCACGCTACTCACCACTCATAACCTTCGGACACCTAGAAATGAGCAGAAACTTGCAACAGGGACCACAAAAGACCCGGGGGTCGTCAAAGTGGATTACTTTGCTTTATTCATACCGTGTTCTAGGCTTCCTTGGTCATTTTGAGCAATCTTTGTTCTACGAAAAACTTTACTTCTTTTGTTTTATATTTTTCTTGTTTCATTTTTAGTATTTAAATTATCATTTATCATGCTTACTTAATGTTTGTTTCTGATATTATTTGGCTAACTCTTCCACCTCCTATCATTATCTTTTGCCTATCTGTTTTTTTGCTGTTTTTGCAACCACTTTTTTCATTTTTAAGCTTGTGTTTCACATTTTTTACTATTGAACGATACCATTATCAAACACAGCCAAATTTGACCCCATAAAAATATCATTTTTAAAAAAACATTGACAAAGTCACAAAAACAAGTCAAACTTCGAACCTTACAATTTTCTTAAAATTTTAAAAGTTTTTCTCTTAAAAGCTTTTTAAGATAAAAAATTGGTAGAAAATTGATTTTTTTGGCAATTGTCCACGATCCATACACAAAATTTTTTTTGTATCGACTATTGTCCACGAGGGGAGGGAGGAGGGGGTGGTAACAGATTCCCAAAAAAGTGTCCACGTGGTTTATGGATGGTCCTAATCAGGGACAGAACAAAAAACTCAAGAAAAAACTGCATATCTGGAGTATTTTTGAAAATGTCCAATAAACCAAATTTCCAGTTTTCCAGTTTTTGCTTTTTGGGTGTTTTTGAAACCGCCTTGAGTCAGGAATTTTTAAAAACACCCAAAAAGCAAAAACTGAAATTTTGGTATATTGGACCTTTTCAAAAAAAAAAACTCCAGATATTAACTTAGGCCATTGCAAATTATTTTTTTTTTGTTTTTTTTTTCTCGAATCTGACGAAAAGCGAGGAGTTTATCGTGAAGTAGATCAAAGAATTGATTCATGGAATCAAAAATTACAAGAAGATAAGTTCCATGGATTTCATGTGATTCGCGTAATCGTGAAAAATCACTGAACCAAACAGATTACCGAACAAAAAGTGCTTCTACGAACAAAGAAAAGCAGGACCACCCTAGCGGTGCAGGTGAACGATTCCCAAAACAATCAACATCGGCACCTGGTCTGCTAAAGCTCTCACCGCCTCTTCCGCGACCCCCGCCGGGTTCGCCCCGACTTTTTCAAGTTTTTTCCCCCGCGGGTCACGGTGGCAACGGAAGAAGGTTACACTTTTTCCACAATAAACCTCTCGAAACAGATTTCGCCCGAAATCACAAGATTACAAAACCGTTCATGGAGTGTGGCACCAGCTTTGGCACGTTGCCGTCCATCCGTCGGTCCCGCACAAATTGGATTTTGTCCCATTTCGGCGACACGGACTTTTGGTCATCAGTCTTGCCGGTTTCTGGGGGGGCCTGGCACGCTGGCAAAAAGTTCAAGTGTCACTTGATGAAAAGTTGCCGCCGTCGAAGAGGAGTGAGAAGATGCTGGTTCGTCGTCGTTATGGTTCTTGCCACACTGTCACCATAATTCGCTTCTCTCGAAGTGATTTAATCTCGTCCTTTGAGGTACTCCTGGAAACACCCAAAGGTGGCTTGTTTCTTGCCTCGAACAATTTCTTTTTAGTGTAGTAATGTGGCAAGATCAGGGCAACATTTCTGGTGGTATAAACTTTGAAACTAATTTCTGACGGAATTTCTGGCTACAAGTGTATGGGTAGTTTTTCCTATACGAATGTTGTAAAATGTTTAATATGAATGAACGAATCAAACCACCTGAAGGTTCTTATGGAGTGGCATTCGAAACTCTTTTTTTATGATTATACACTTGATAATGACTTTTACAGGTAAACAAATCACGTTTTTAACCAAAAATCTATTTTTGCAAATCCTGCGATGTGTAACCAAAATGCAAATACTAGTGAACTCACTGGGTTTCACTGTAATGAAACTAATTACTTTTTCTGTTATTATCGAACAAAACGGCCTTCTTTTCTCAACAAAAAAACAGAATCGAAAAGAAATACTTTTTGATACAAATGCTGTAATTATAGGTAAATCAGTCATCAATGATACTCGGGGAACAATGATAAAATGGCTCTCACAAATTGTAGTTTTAACCAAACCATCCACATGAACGACCCCAGGTCTTTTGTGGTCTCTATTGCAAGTTTCTGCTCGAACCTAGGAGTCCGAAGGCTTGAATGGGGAGAGCACTCAAACATCTTTCTACTCCAAGGAACCTTCCGCCCCAGTGTTTGAACTGACGACCTTTGGATTGCGAGTCCAACCGCCGCCAGCGATTACACCGGAGTAGGCTTGGTTTGGTGTGTTGTTTGTACTTATGGCATGGAAACGACTCCTACACCAGGAATGACTTAACGGCCTAACAACCAAGGCTGGGACCGACATTTTACTTCCTTATCCGACGGAAGGTTGCAGCTGATGGGAATCGAACCCAGAATCATCCGCTTACAAAGCGGACAGCGTCACCATTCGGCCACGCACTGCCAGTTTTAACCAATCAAGCTTATATTAGACGGAAAGGTGCGTCTACTGAATACTCTTGTGCCATAAGAAGTGTAAAAGAAAATTAAAGATATCTCTCTCGAGTTGATCCTGATTTTTTGGTGATTTTTTTTTTGACAAAAGTATGTTCTCATATACATCCTATACTGCCCCTATTCGCATAAATGTCCCATATCGACGTCGTCGTTCTATCTTGTCGCACCCGTCATTTAAACATTCTGAGAAAAACTAGTTTTTATGTTTGACCTTGAATAAATAAAAACGAAAGCACGCAATGTAAACAATAACAAACACGTCCCGAAGTTTAGTTGTAGTTAGTTACTGAAGTTCCGAGTAGTTCCGTTAGTCTTTGTACGTGCGTAAAACGCATTCTGACCTGAAATCCCTTTGGCCAGTTGTCGCACTTACGTCAATTTTCAGGGTAGCACGACAAGATTGAAGCTACTTGCATATGTAAAGTGACAAAAATGCACGAAGTTTTTTCGGATTTCGTTGAATATCTCAGAACTGAAATCGAGTTTTGGGGATCTGTGAAGGTCAAAGGTGAGGCATTGTGAGCTGCACAAAATGGTGTTCTTAACTCAATATGGCCCAAAATGCACGTATGACAAGTTAGCACGATGGCGACGATATGGTCGATTTTGAGTTTTGTACTAAAATAGAGTCCATTTTTGAATTAGGGTACAGTAGTCATCAATGAGACACGGTGAACATTGATAAAATGGATCTCACAAGTCGTAGTTTTAACCAAAAAGGCAAGTAGTTTTAACCAAAAGAGAAAAGGTGTGTCTACTAGATACACGTCTGCCATAATAGTGGCTTTGGTTATGGACGCTTCCTTACAAAGTTATTCATTCAAGTTTGATTCTGGGGTGTAAAAGTAAATTATGACTAAAAAATACATTTTTGCTCATAGGCTGCCATTAATACAAAAATTAATATTTCTCCAAATTTCTTTCGTCATTTCACAGGGCATGAGTTGGGTTACAATGTTCTATTATCAGGTTTGGCCAAAATTTAGTATATAACCAGAATCCAGGGCTGTCTCATTGTTCCCCACTCTTTTCGGCCCATGGGTAGCAATGATACACTTTGGTTTTTCTTCATTAAACTTTTCAAAATCTGTGGAAATCTTTCAAAACATGAATTGGAAGTGATTTTTTGCATATTTATTGAGTTTGAACTTGGCCTTATACGAGCCCCACCTGAAAAATGCCCAAACATTTGTTCCGCTTAACGGTACACATCAACCATAGCTTTTGCACCCAGATTTTGTTACAGACATTTTAGTATCTTCAATACTGCGAGAACTATCGATATTAGAGGTGGGCAAAACCGCTCTTTTTTAGGAGCCGCTCATTTTCGTTCGCTCATTAAAAAAGAACCACTCTTTTGAACGGCTCTTTCGCTCTTTTTCAAAGTTTGGATAGAAAGGTTTTTTTTATGAATAATGTGATCTTAAAGGTTTCCTAACATTGGACTTTTATAAATTATTTGATAAAACAAATTAAAACTGAAAACGAGAAGATGCCCTTGGAAACCATAGTTGTTGGTGGTCTCTTTGTCAAGATTTCTACTCGAACCTAAACATTCGGGTAATTGAATGGCATCCAAACTTAAATCAAGGATGCTGGAAAAATTGTTTTTAATTGCGTTTATTTCTGCAAGAACTGAACTAATTCTGATGTTTTATTTGAAGAAAATATTCTGTGAACTCTTTTCTACATTCTGATTTAATCGATAAAGTCTCTAAACGCTAAAGCTTAATCGGACAAATCTCTAAACTATTCAGTAGGTTTTTGGTAATATTTTACAAATTATGCAGTTTGAAATGCTCAAATTCGTATTTTGGTTAAACTTTAGTGTACAATCAGTTGTACAATGATTTTTTTTTTTCATTTTGTTCAGACAATTATTTACTTTTGAGATAAATTCTTATTAGCATTGAAATATTTGAAGTCACATTTCCAATTCTCAAAAACAAATTTAATACTATTTTTTTGGAAATTCAATAAATAATATTTATAACATAAATCATGCCATCTTGAAACGGTTCTTTCAAAAGACCGAACTTTAAAAAAACGCGGTTCTTTTTTCTGAGCCACGGTTCGTTCGCTTTTTTCAGTGAACCGGCTCTTTGAGTGGCTCGCTCATTTTTTGTCCACCTCTAATATAGATGAATCCATTTTTGACACTTTGTTCCCAAATAAAAAAAGATGTCTGCTGCTTGAAAATATAAATTAAGCAGAACAAAGTAAAAAGCACTAATGAAATCATCCTTACAGAGAAACAAAACTTTTACATCAAGCAAAAAGTTTTCTTTCCCAAAAGCGAATCCATGGGCAGACAAAATTTCTTTTAAAATTGAGTCAATACAAAGTCCCAAGATTCCTGCCAATGATAGTGACTTTTGTGAGAGTCCAAAAGTAGGTAGCACTTACGCCGTACAAAAAAAGCAGCAAAATAGTTGCAAGGTTCGGGGTGCGAAAGTTCATTAGCGAAGATTGCAGAAGGAAAAGTTTGTCGAAAATCTTGTGCGCCTTTGTTGTAAAATATTGTGAAAGATAATAACAGGAAAATAAAATCACAAGAAACAATTTTGCCTTGTAGCCTCGGTGCCAAAATCTCCAGACGAACTTGCTGCCCCGTTATGTTTGCCCTATTTTGCCAAAAGAAGATCCTCTCGAGATAGGAAAGAAAAACTTTTTCCCTTGGTCCAGGGTGTTGGTGGTGGTGACGCTCTCCGCAGCACTTTTCCGAACTACTTTGGCTACCGAGGATCGGGGAGGCAGTTCGGAGATGAGGCGCCCGTTTCTTCGTTTACGAGTCGTTGAACTAGGAAAAGCTTCCATTACCATCATCATCGCGTAGCAACTTGGTCGGGCTTCGACGGATCCCACCACACTGCTCCTGGGTGGGATTAATGACGGGCCTGGTGGCACTACCGGGAATCTTCTCTGCCAAGCTGGCAAAACCAGACGCGAGAGTATCTCCGCTGCTTGTTTTACTTTTACAAGAGCGCGGTAAGTTGCAAAGTTTTGCTCTTCATCTGCACTGAGGTGGATGCGAACGCGATAAAGGGGAAAGTTCTGACGGGAATCCGTAAAAAACGGCTGAAGGAGGCCAAGGTAATGGGGTATCATAACTTTGAGTTACCAAGTAAGATGGAATATTACCAAGAATGGAATATTCAATGCATTGTGAAGCCATATTTCAATCAATTTTTAATCTGCTAAGATTAAGATTCTTCTGCAGATCGTCAATCGAAAAATTAAATGATTGAACTATCGTAACTTTACATAATCACATGGTTTTCCACGAGTTATTTTGTGCAGAGGTAACAGCAAGCTATAAAATTTTATGGTACCAACATACGTCACTTTCTACAAATTAGTTAAAGGGCTCGTTGAATGTTGATGGCAATTTGTATGGTGGTTGTCACAAGTGTGCCACCAATATTTCGATTTCATACTTGGAACGTTTGTTGAGTGATAGTGTACAAACTGATCGCTTCATTAAGAATTATTCTATAAGTAGCTGTTTTGAAAATATTCACCCTAAAATATGGGCCTAATTATTTTGGCTAAGGAATCCCCAGAAAAATTTCAAGCTCGATCGAAAAACCTTTTTTCGGTATAGGCTCTTTTCAAATGGAATTGCTGTATAGAGACTTTTGTGTAAATTTGGCTGGAAAATTGATTCCCGCAATTGGTTTTTTGAAAATTTTGACGTTTAGGTCACCTTTCAAAAAAAGATTTTAAGTAAATGATTTTTGTATTTTTAGGAGAGTTGCTCCATTCGGATTTTTCGTGAGTCTTTTTTTAACATCTAAGGCTATTTCCACAAAAAAAACGATAACCGATTATTTATAACGTCAGCACAAAAGAAAGTGACATGATACAAAAAATCTTACGATGAAAGCAAGGTATTATAAATGATGTGTTTCGAAAAGAAATTGAAAAAGCAATTTTCACCAAAAGAATATTTTTAATCGTACAAACTCTTAATCAAACATGACAAACGCGAGCAAAGCGAGCTTCCCATGCACCAGCGACGTCGCACACCACGGTTTTGGTGTTCTAGTTTTAGTACGAGCCCATAAACTGAACTAAGCAGGCGCAAAGCAAATCGAGGTACAAGTGAACCGCGTATGCCACAAGCTTGACATTCAGCATCTACGAAAGTGAGAATCAGAGATAGCTATTTTTACAACCGCACCACTACACACTCAATCGCGATACCTTAGTTAGATAGCGATTGGCGGCGCGAGCATTGGAAACTTTGAAAACGATATAAACGATGAAAAGCTTAAAAAGCTCCTACTGGAATCCAATGAACTCTGTTAAATAAACTTACGAAATCACGAAAACATGAAGCCAACTTTTAGGCGATTTTAGGAGCACACGGGAAACAAATTGTAGCCGGATGAATGTCCTGTGTCACAAAAGTTTTTGCATAAGGGTAATTCTCCGCCAACTCACACAGCAGTTGCCCCGACCCCTCTTCGATTTGCGTGAAACTTTGTCCTAAGGGGTAACTTTTGTTCCTGATCACGAATCCGAGGTCCGTTTTTTGATATCTCGTGACGGCGGGACGGTACGACCCCTTCCATTTTTGAACATGCGAAAAAAGAGGTGTTTTTCAATAATTTGCAGCCTGAAACGGTGATGAGATAGAAATTTGGTGTCAAAGGGACTTTTATGTAAAATTAGACGCCCGATTTGATGGCGTACTCAGAATTCCAAAAAAACTTATTTTCATCGAAAAAACACTAAAAAAGTTTTATAAATTCTCCCATTTTCCGTTACTCACTGTAAAAATTTTGGAACATGTCATTTTATGGGAAATTTAATGTACTTTCGAATCTACATTGTCCCAGAAGGGTCATTTTTCATTTAGAACAAAATTTTTCATTTTAAAATTTCGTGTTTTTCTTTGCAGGGTTATTTTTTAGAGTGTAACAATGTTCTACAAAGTTGTAGAGCAGACAATTACAAAAATTTTGATATATAGACATAAGGGTTTGCTTATAAACATCACGAGTTATCGCGATTTTACGAAAAAAGTTTTGAAAAAGTTTCTTTTGCGTTTCTCTTTGTTTCGTCGTCCGTGTCTGTCGCGGGTGACCATGAACGGCCATGTTCGATGACGACCAACTTTTCAAAACTTTTTTCGTAAAATCGCGATAACTCGTGATGTTTATAAGCAAACCCTTATGTCTATATATCAAAATTTTTGTAATTGTCTGCTCTACAACTTTGTAGAACATTGTTACACTCTAAAAAAACCCTGCAAAGTTAGAAAAAACACGAAATTTTAAAATGAAAATTTTGTTCTAAATGAAAAATGACCCTTCTGGGACAATGTAGATTCGAAAAGTACATTAAATTTCCCATAAAATGACATGTTCCAAAATTTTTTACAGTCGAGTAACGGAAAATGGGAGAATTTTTAAAACTTTTTTAGTGTTTTTTTCGATGAAAAATACGTTTTTTCGGAATTCTGAGTACGCCATCAAATCGGGCGTCTAATTTTACATAAAAGTCCCTTTGACGCCAAATTTCTATCTCATCACCGTTTCAGGCTGCAAATTATTGAAAAACACCTCTTTTTCGCATGTTTAAAAATGGAAGGGGTCAACCACCCCTCCGTCACGAGATATCAAAAAACGGACCTCGGATTCGTGATCAGAGACAAAAGTTACCCCTTAGGACAAAGTTTCACGCAAATCGAAGAGGGGTCGGGGCAACTTTTCCCGATTTCGTGTGAGTTGGTAGAGAATTACCCATAAACATTGGACAGTTATGCAAAAACGGACAGGGCAAAAGAAACCGAAAAACTACGATATCTTACATGTTGTAGGAAACATCGGTAGAAAAGCTACTACAAACGAGTATATCTCGAGACACAAAATATATGTGCCAGAATTCTCGCGCCAGTATTCGAAGCTCAACTTGACAACATGTCAACTTGGCGACGAAGCGTCGAAAATCAATGCAGTTTGATTTTTTAGCGATTTTCCGATTAAAATTCCTGCTGAATCGTCATATTAACGAACATGAAAATGATATCCAGCCATAAAGTAAAACCTATACCTTTCTTTAAGTAAGAAAGGCAATAAGCGATAAAAATCCTGGACTCATCTTCACATTTGAATTATAAACTCAAAAATCAGAACATCTCTTAAAAGTGGCGTTTATTTTCTTTCAGTTTATTTTTTTTAGAAAGCCCGTCTAATTTTCTGCAAGTTTGTCTTCAACCGCTTTTTGATACCATGCAACAGCTTCGAGATATAGCAATACTTAAATTACGAAATAAACAAATGCTATTTAAAAAAACCTACGCCCTCCTCAAATGTTATTATTAAGTGCAACTGGCTTCATTTACACAAAAATGGCTTATATAAGCATAAGAAAGCATGTCTACAAAGTTTCATTGAAATCGGAGAGGGTCCGGTACAACCGATTCCCTTTTTAAAATTGAACTGCTCCAATAAATTTAAAATAAAAATAAAAAAAATGAAAAAAATAATAAAAACTATTTCCAGAATTTGGGAAAAAAGTTTAAATGCTCAAATACTAAGTTCTGCAATTCTTAATGTGCATTAATTTTAATTTTAATTTTTGACAAAACATTCGATTTTTTAACGTTCCAGTTTCTCAGGAAGTCTATGTTAAAATAAATAGCTCAACATTGTTTTGTTGTTTCAATAATGTATGGTTCGCTGCAACTTTTAGGGTTCATCAAGAGTAAAAGACTATATTTTCAAGTGGCTTATAGTTCATCAAATGCAATATTTTGGTAATTTCAATTTCTTAAAAATAGTTCAGTTCAGTTCAGTTACATTATTACCAGTTAGGCGTCATCCATAAAGTACGTCACGCTCTAGGGGGGGAGGGGGGGTTGTCTCAAGCGTGACAAAGTGTGACAAGGGGGAGAGGGGGGGTCCGTGAGACTGTGACGTCACGCTAGACTATTTCCTGAATACTGAAAATTCAGTCAAAGAATATATCTAAAAAAAGTTTTTGTTTTTTTTTGATAAAAAAAAATCAAACACGACACAAGGCTTTAAGATACAGAGTTTTCGATGATAGATTTAATATGCTTAAATCATTAGATTTTCAAAAAAAAAACTGTGGATGGTGATTTTTATCACTACAACATTCAACAAATTAAAAATAAAAATCTAAACACAACCTGTAAAATTCAAAACTTTCTCGATTGAACTCCGAATTTATAAATAATCCTATTTAAAAATCATGTGATAATTATTCAAAAAATCAATATCGAAGGGGGAGGAGGTCAACAGAATGTGATGTACTTTTCGAAGGGGGGTTGGAGCGAGCGTGACAAAGTGTGACATAGGGGGGAGGGGGGGTTAATTTTGGCCGATTTTAGCGT
Organism: Culex quinquefasciatus; assembly: GCF_015732765.1. Lineage (NCBI taxonomy): Eukaryota > Metazoa > Arthropoda > Insecta > Diptera > Culicidae > Culex > Culex quinquefasciatus. Next base: position 107,123,697 of record NC_051863.1, read on the forward strand.
GACATACTTTATGGATGATACCTTACTCCATGTATTTATTAATGAAAGTTAACAAAGTTATGGACAATATTAGTTTTTTGAATTTATACCGCGTTTATCTGTTGAAACAAATTGAACAGAGTCATACTTACAAGGGAAAATAGATAACGTTCTTTGGAAACCTGTAAAAAAAAGAAAAAAAATGTTATTAAGTATTATTACAGCTTATGGTCATTTTCGCTATTTAGTAAATAATTACATAATTTTAACTGATGGTGTGGGTAATTGTCATTTGTATAGCACATGAAGGTTGCAACATTTGTTAAGATTTCAGTTAAAACTTATGTCTCATCTCGCCTTTTTTCTCAGCTCTTTTCAAATAAAAATTTAAACACATTTATGAATCATTTCTAGACAAATCATTAGCGAATTTTCGTTGAAATTAAAAAGAAGAGATAATTGAAATTTCCATCATTAAACTGCTTCCCAAGACCACAAACCGTCCGTCCTTCCGCTTATAAGGCAACGCCAGCACAAAATATTTGTGGTAAAAATGTAAAACACGTTGGTAGTTACCGCCCTTTTGATGTGGTGAAGGCTGATGCGTACAAAGGAGAATTTTCACCAGATTCTTCTCGCATTCGCCAGCCAGCGGTGGGCAGTGGGGGCTATTAAGGTTTAGATAACTCTGCCTCTTTTTGTCTTCTAAGAAGTACGAAAGTGAAAATTTGTTTCTGCTTATGAACATTTAAGGAGCCACAATTAGATTTGAAAAGCTTTAGAAACATTAAATCATAAAAAGTGTCATAGTTGGATTAGAAAACTCTCGAAAAGTGGTAATTATAAATCCTAATTAATTTCGTATTAGAATTATTTGAGCAATCAGGCGTGATGATTTAGATAATTTTGTATTGATTATGTGGAAATATTTTCAGCAAAAACACAGTTCAATTTAGGATTTCGAATGTGAATCCATTTAAAAATAAAATGCGTGGGATAAATTTTCGAGGCTGCTTATTTTCTCGAAACACCTACGTCATTGAATTCTAGATTGAATCCAAACGCAAAGCTTTGTCAACCTACGATTTTTGTTGGAAGCAAAAGAGTGTGAACCAGTTAGCTTTGCCACAAATAGAAGCACTGCAAAAACGTGTATCTTATTGGTTCATCCTACAGATTTCTAAAGAACAAATTTTGAATAACAGCAATGTGGTGTGATTTCCAAATGAAGAAGTCGTTAGGCAACCGACGACAAACGTGTTAAGGCATTCAGCATTCATGTACCGTTCTATTTCCGTAGTTACATCTATTCCAAATTTAATCATACAGATCTGATATTCCTGGCTCTGACCAAAAAGGGCTCAGCCAAACTACGTGTGAACCATAATAAGTAGATTAATCAATGGCAATGTCCTCGTTTTTTGCCCTGTTGCTCCGAATGGAACGTGACTGACATCCAATGACTTGGAAGCTGTGTGCATGCATACACAGCAGGAGTTACACTACTACTCAAAGTGCTACAAACTTTTGCCATCACAGCTTGAGGTTTTACCCCCCGTTTGGGGTTGGTTCCACCCTTGACCCAACATCGAAAAAGAAAATGAAGAAGAGCTAAAACCAAGCTGCTGTGGTTCACCAAGAATCTTGTGCATCGAGAAAAGATCCCAACCCACGTTAGTCTTCCTAAGCCAGTGTTTCTGTTAGTATTTCCTTTTTCTTCTTCTACTTTTTACCCATGAAAACTGTTGCAAATAAACACACACACACACACACACACACACACACACACACACACACACACACACACACACACACACATTTTTGCCCACACATTCCCAGCAGGACTTCTGAGTGGTTTTGAGATATTTCATGTGGTTTGGAGGTGAGAAATAGCAGCAACTCCTGAACTGACCTGAACTTACTTGCTTTATTTGCTTTTGGTAATAAAATCAAGTAGATAATACCTTAAATTGGTGTACATTTTCTACGAGCAATTGTTTAAATCAATGCATTATTATTTGCCAGTTTTTCGAAATCGCTAATCTAAATTGATTTAAACGCAGCTACAACAGAGACATACAATTCAAAGGCCTTTTATCCGTATCCCGCAAAGGGACCTAGCGATTGAGCTCATCGCTTTTCCCTTTCTCTCTCTATAGCGAGGCAATCAAGTTAAATTTAATTAACTGAATCGCAATAAAAATTCCTCACTGATGTAGAACATTCACTCTCATCGCCATGGTGGCGACAGCAGCACAATGTTCAAGCAAAGACTCCTAGACAATATGTAGAACATGGTTCGAATGTGCCGTGTCTCACACCTCCGATGTAGCTTTGGAAATATATTGTGTTTAATTAAATAAATGACTGGCATGGTGTTAATGTTAGGGGAGACTGGACTACTGTTTCAAATTATTTGGGTGAATTGAGTCAAAGTGATTTTTTACGCATTTGCCATTTCTTAGGGTTTTCTCAATTAAACTTACCGTCATCTGGGGCAAACCGGGACTCATGGGGCGAATTGGAACAGCTGTTTTAGCCTTGTTGCTGCACAATATTTGGATACGTTTTATAAGTTTTGGATAGAACAGGCACAGAACAACAAAAATAGTGCATCGTTTTCAAAATTTAAAATTTTTAATTGCTGAAAAAGTTGCTGTTCTTATTTAGACTGTAGTCCCGATTCGCTCAAGTTGACGGTAATTTGGTAAAGTTGTGTAGGGGACATCTTAAGCAAACTTTGCTGAAAAAAATCTCGTTACTTGAACAAATCCTGTCATTTTGGTAGCCGTCTAAAGTTGAGGTACAGTCATCCCACATATTCGGAACACCCACAAATTCGGAACACTTTTATGATAATTTGTCAATAGCATGCCAAAAGTAGCTTTTCTGTCGACTCTACTATTTTTAGAACCTTTATTTGGACATTATCTTGCTATTTCACTAGTAAGAGTCATACTTTTTGAACAAAAAACTTCATTCCAAGACTATTTTGTCCAGAGAGGCAAAACACTGCCTCCAAATGGCCTGTTTCATAATTGTGGGATGTTATTGTGCCTCCCACAATTGTGGAACACCTGAATTCAACTGATATTTTCACAAAAAAAGTTTTCAAACCATGTATAATACATCACTAAGCTTGAGTTTCATTGGTTTCAGTGTGTGAAGTCATTATTTGGTAATTAATATGTACTCCTGGAGCGATCCAAAGTTTGTTTACATTCGTAAGAAAAAAGTGTTCCGAATTTGTGGATTTCAAGGGTCAACGTAATTCTTCAAAAACTTCATATAAAAGTTAAAATTTACAGATGTTCGATACAGCATTCGAAAGATCGCAAGAAAAGCTTTCAAATGAAGGTAAAAGCGAATCATTAAGTTCAATTATCGATTTGCTATGATTTTTTGAACATTGGCCGATCTGGAAACCGTTCCGAATATGTGGGATGACTGTACGATTTTAGCAAAAATTACCTCACAACAAATCAATCTTAAAATTTACTTTTTGCAATTCCGTCGTGAAACTACAAACTTCCTACCAACTTCCTCCTTTTCTTAACCTAAGACAACAGAATTGAATGGAAACACTTTTCAAAACAAATGCCAAAAAGTTTTATTTTTAGCACTGAAATGGATGCTGAAATGTTGAACTTTTCAGCACTTGTTTTGAAAAGGTAATCTTTTAAACATTGTTTTGATTAAACGGTGGAATGACTAAATACATCGACATATGGCTTACAATACCACTCAAAGGGTGTTTTTGAAAAAAAAATATGTTGTATGGAACTCGTTGCAATACTTGATTTTTCTTCTTTTGCAACCTGTTGCATAAACTACTGATTCGAAATTGCTCGAAAAGTACCTCAATGTTCAAATTCAAATTTTGATACTTTCTTTGTATTTGGCCATCATTTTAGTTTCATTTGACCCAATGTGACCGCCTCTAACGCAACATTCAAATACCTAGAATGTAACCATGAATGAATCCAATTAATTAAGAAACAATGCTAAGTGGACATCGAGTGAAACAGTTTTTGACATTTTGTATAACAAACAGTATATTTGCAGCTCGCAAAAAGTGGGTTCACAGAAAAATAACTTTTCAATAAAATTACGAAAAAATAACATTTCAAATAAACTTTAAGCAAAGTTGTACCACTTGCTCAACTTTGCTTCTACAAAAATCATGGTTCATTTTAAACTATAGCTGACGGCATTTTTCTAATGGAATAAACATTACTGAGTCTGCCAGCACGTGCACTGTTTTTTCCCACATTTAATTACGTTGTCATTGTTCCGCCATGTCCACTAAAAGTAAAGGATTCACTTTTTATGTCTCTCGTTGGACCACCCCATTCATTTAGTTGCTGCGCTCTGTTCATTTTTACCAGCTTCTAGTTACCAGTTCTGGAGGATTTACATCTCGTTCGTGTAACAAAGTTGAATTAAGCTTCAGCATTTTCGTTCAGAACTTGTTTCCGTAATACTAAGTAAATCATTTTCATAAACATGCCAACTCAACGGGGACCAACCTTAAAGACAGCCAATCATCTGGCGCACAAAACTTTGTCTGTTGCGCTCTCGCCAAAGTGCGAAGCAAAAACATCTTTAAATTTATGCTAATTGAACAGCAACTTTCTTCGTCACTTTTTTTTTCTTTCTCAGAACATCTTTTTCACACATCAAACTTTTTGTTCCTGCAGAATGGCGTTGATGAAGATAAAGTCAAAACAAGGTGAATTAAATTAATAAAGTCGTATCCTTCTCCGTCAGCGTTGCTGTTGACGCTTCTGCTGCTACCGTCATCATGTGCAGCATCCACTTCTGGATGTGGCAATTTGCCCTGAATGAGTTATAAAAACAGGCCGGCTTCGTTGACGATGTGCCTTCCAATTTGTGACCATGGCAAATGTTGTTTCGTTATAAAAAAACGGACCAGTTCAAATGGTACGGTCAAGTGTATAGGATAGAAGAATATACTCTTCCCTCCGAGTTTGCCATTTGATAACCCACGGCTAGACCATACAAAATGTTGTTTTTTATCATCCAACCCCAGCCTTCGACCTTCCTCGTTCCGGACTTTCATTCAACATTTTCCATTCTATCTACCAAAAAGGGATATATTTTCAAACATTTATTTGTTTGGTCCTTTTTCCCAATAGAACAACCACCAGAATAAAGAAGACAACGGAAAATAAAGCAAGTCAAAAATGTTGCAAATCTATTCACTTGCAAGTGAGATAGACATTTTTTACATTGCACAGTGGGCAAAGTCGAGCCCAAAATCGAACTTAATTAAACGCGGCTGGTTCCCGTTTACGAAAACTAGTGTCTCTTATTTAAAAATATCCGGGGAATCGATTGATTATAAGTCCATTAGGGTCCATTTTGTCCCGATTCCCTTTTTTTCAACGAGTTTTCTTGAAATCGCTCTGTATTTAGAAAGGAGGCTTTATGCAGCCACCTAAAATGTACTTAACTTATGTGAAAATTTCCCAAAAAATCCAGTAAAAATAACCACATTTTTGGACGTTTTAAAATGTTAGGTCGAATGGGTCCGATTTCGCGTGCTTTAATTTTTTGGTTTATATTTTACAATTGGAAAACTTGAACAGTTATGCTAATATTGATATGATTAGTAGCATCTCTCCGATACAAAGAAGTTCGATATTTGACAAATTTAGTTAGCTCTAATGGTAATGACGTTGATCTTATTACATATTAGATGTTTCTATTTATAGGAATATTCAAATTTTCTGTAAATTATACCACCATTCGCTTGACACAAACCTAAACTGTCCATATCCTACGCTTTCATTCTGCTCTGAGACCAACACAACAGCAGAATAGCTCTGTTGAACGTTTTTGTGACATCTCCATTATTGAGAGGCCAAGTTTGTCGAACATCTTATAGATATACACTGCAAAGAAAAGCCTAAGGCAAGGCGATCTGGTGTCACAAGATGTTAAGTGATTTCGAGTTTCTTATTTATTGACTTAGAGTGGAGGAAGTTCTTAATCATTTGGCTGTCAAGCAAGCAATTTTAGAGAAACGATTTTGATGCCTCTTTTCTACGGGGATGAATTATTGACTTAAATGTTAACATTATTTATTGAATACAAGGAACGTATTGAGCCTGACATGACGTACTCATCCGTTAGAAGATAACCAAGTTTCAATTTCATCCCAATTAGCATTTCAATCACCCCCTCAGTTCAGATGAGCAAACCGAAAATGCAGCGTGCAAACCAACATCAGAGGAGAAAATGCAATTTTGTTTCCATTATATTGACGTTAATACGGTTTCGGATGAATTTCACTCAAAATGATCCTTCAGAAATTTATTTATTCATGTTTGCCTTGAATGTGATTTTTTTAAAGCAGTTTTATGAACTTTTTTACAGAGTGAGACTCAAATTTTTGGACAAATCAAGAAAACGTACATAGGCATTGAATTATCCTTCACCGTAAGAACAAATCGTACGGATTGTGCAGCAAATAAAAAGCTTTCCCACCAGGAAGAGGCCACAAAATGGAAGAAAAATCGAAAAAAAACTCGTGTTGGCTGAAGAGATTCAATTTGAAACGAGATTCAATTTAAATCCGATTGAGAAAAGCCGAACAAAGGGAATTAACACTAGTTGCATCAAGAGGAAAAATTGAGTTAAAAATGCCTGCAAACCCTTTGCGTATTATTGTGCGATGCATAAATTCAAATCCATACACAGTGGTCCGAAACCGAAATCTAGCGTCACAAACCTAACTGGGTTGATTTAAGAGTTTTGACGTTTCCGGAACAAAATAATCAGGGTCAATAGGGTAATATTGCAGTGGTAAACGTATGATAAAAAGAAATCTAGCAGTTAGAAGATGATCCATCAAAAACTTTTCCTTTTTTTCAAATCGACGATTGAATATAGAAGTGTGTCACAATAAAAAACATGTTTATTTAATTAATCAGTAGTTTAATTTCGTAGTAAATGTATCTATTAGGCATTCTGAATGTACTAAATGTGCTCATGTTTTGTTCTTGGACGATTTGGTTTTGAAAATTACTCACCTTGGAGGAAGCAACAAAATTAGCCCAAAAATGATTTGGTTTATAAAATATAACCTGCCAAACATACGAGAATTTACCCTACATATGAAAGTGTGGAACATCCCCGTTCATTTGCGGGGTGAACGAAAATCTTTGGTCGGGAAAAATTAATGTTAGTAATAAGTCCACATGGACATAATTCTTGGTTCAGATCATATCATTTCTTATGAGAAATGATGCAGGGAACATTTTTCCTGAAGCATGCAAATTACTTTAAAAAGGGAAAAAAATTATCGAGGTTTTATTGGAAATTTGAGAGATTTCTGATAAAATTGAACACCCTCGTCCTCAAAACCCCCAACGTTTTTTGATTAATTCTGTTTGAGAAATGTTTCTAAGCCCATTGGGTATTGTGTATGCACTACAGAAAAGTGTAATTGGTTGGGTTTATGCTCAACTGTAAATCACATTTATATTACTTGTATTGAAACTTCAACTTTGTAGTTGGAATTATTAGTATAACATTAATTTTGTGTAAAAATCAGTAAAAAGTTTCAATGTATGTAACATTATTTATTTAATCTCAATCTCATTTAATCTCAGCTTAACATGTTAAAAAAGTGTGGCATCCAAATTTGAAATAATGAAAAATAAAAATAAAATGTTTTGCTAAACAAAGCCACAAATAATTAATCTTCTTAACAACAATATTATCATCTGTCCCCAAGATAAATACGAGATCTTTCGTATTTTCATAGCGGCGAGATAGCCGAGTGGGTTGGGCGCGGACTTGGTAATCTGAATATGACTCTCGCCAGATTGATGTTATTTTTGGGGTGAGCAGACCTGATTTTTTTCTTCGGTACATGCTTTTGTGTACACGTTTTCTCATACAATATTACATGCCTTTACTCACAAAGGTGATGTGCATGCATGCTTTTTTACGGTACATTTTATAATCAAAACACACAAAAATATGATGATTCGGTTAAAATAAAAAAATAATAAAAGTGACTCATAGTTGCCCAATTACACTTTTCTGTAGTGATTTGTATACTCAATGGGCCTAGAAACAATTCTCAGAGAGAATTCGTCAAAGTAATGATTACAATATCAGAATCATTGCAGTTTTTGGAAAAGAGGGTGTGCAATTTTATCAGAAAATCTCCCAAATTCCCAATAAAACCTTTATAAGTTTTTCCCGTATTTCCAATCCCTTTGCGACCTTCAGGAAAAAGGTTTCCTGCATCATTTCTTATAAGAAATTATATGATCTGAACCATAAATTATGTCCATGTGGACTTATATCAAGACTAAATTGAAATAGTCGAATTTTCGTCCCATAGGAAAAAGTTCAAAAAACTTCAAACGAGGATATTTTTAATTTTTCCCGACCAAAAAATTTCATTCACCACGCAAATGAACGGGGATGTTCCACACTTTCGGATCGGATCGTTATGCACCCTTAGGCAAAGTTGCAGGAATTTTTTTTTCCTACATGAATCTCACACATGGACAATTTTGGGGCGAGACCCGCGCCATCTGGCAGATGAATACTGAAACGATGTTTTTTGTATAAATTTAGCGATTTTCCCCATATAACCCCATAATAGTTGCCCCAACCCCTCTTCAATTTGCGTGAAACTTTGTCCTTATGGATAACTTTTGTCCTTGATCACGAATCCGAGGTCTATTTTTCGATATCTCATGATGGAGGGGCAGGAATTTTTTCCGTAAAATCGCAATGATTCATAATGGTTACAAGTAAACCTTATATGTTTGTGCATCACAATTTTTGTAATTGTCTGCTCTACAACTTTGTAAAACTTTGTAGTACCGTCAGTTTGGGTGACTATGGGTCAAAAAACGATACAGCTCTCGTATTTTCTTAATAACAAAAACAATTTAAATAACATCGAAAATCTTTCAAGGTAGATTTGTTCTAAGATAGTTTACTAACATTTTCCAAAAATATGGTGGATTTTGATGAACACTACCTTAAATGCCAATTGTTTGAAAATTGACCCAATCTCATCCCTTAGAGGGGGTGACATTGGGTCAAATGAAACTAAAATGATGCTCAAATACAACGATATGGTAAAAACAAGTCATCCAACAGTGTTTCTTGTTCGAGGGAATCGTATTGACACGCTACAATGTTTGAAGTGGAGATTTTCAAACATTTGGAGAGTTTTCGAGCAATTCTAACAAAAATATAAGAAAAATAATTTTTCGAGAGGTCATTTTTGGCCAAAAACGTACCCCAACTTGAGACAGCTGCCAAAATAACAGGATTTGTTCTAGGAACGAGATTTTTTCAGCGAAGTCATCTTAAGATGTCCCCTACACAACCCTTTCAACAGAATTCATTTTCATTGAGAAGAACCTGAGAAATGTTAAAATCCGTAAAAAACCACTTTGACCCAATCTCACCCCCCAGACCCAATGTCACCCCACTGACGGTACTCTAAAAATTAGAAAGTTAGAAAATCGGTTTTAAAATGAAAAAAAAAATGCTCTAAATGAAAAATTACCCTGCGAGTCATTGCAGATTCAAAAGTAAATTAAATGTCCCAAAAATTTTAACAATCGAGTAACTAAAAATGGCAGAATTTTTAAAACTGTTTTGGTATTTGTTTCGATGAAAACTATGTTTTCTCGGAATTCTGATTACGCCATCGAATTGGGCGTCCAATTTTACTTAAAAGTCCCTTTGACACCAAATTTCCAAACCCACGGGTCCCCACAGACCGTTATTATAAATAAAAATTTCCACCCAAACCAACGATTGAACATGGTTCCTGGGACCATTCTGCACCTCTGGGCCGAGTTTCAAAATATTCGCCGGCAGAAATTTCGAATACGGTCAGTTTTAGTGTTTCGAGTAGAAATTAAGGGGAAATCACATGTAAAATGCGTATGAAAACATCAAAGTTTCAATGTTTTAACTCCAAAACATTACTGGTCATGGTTTTAAATTGTATTAACATGTAGCAGAATGATATAAAAACGATTTACAGCACTGACTTAGCCGGATTAAGCCGAAGTTAAGTGACTTAAGTATGTTATTTACAAGTTTATACCTTAATATTAAAAAAAACTCCTACACCAAGGAATTTAAAGTTAAGGAAAACTAGATAGCACAAAAATAACTTCAAATGGGGTGACTTTGAGCCAAGGGGTGACATTGTACCAATAAATGCTTTAAGGTTGCTTTGATAAGCTTGAATTTTATGTTAATTTATTTATTTGTAGACGGATTAATTTGGTCTATTTATGTTCCCACAAAGCAATTTGATGATATTGCTACGCAAATCTTCTTATTCTGTTTGAATAAAGCCTGTTGATTTAAAATTTAATTAATTAAAATAAATTTAAAATCTCCCGGAATCCTCCAAATTTGAAAATTATGCTTACATTTTTCAGTTCTGAATCAATTCCTTCTGAAATCAAATAAAACAATCAAGATATTAGGGAAACAAATTTTGCGTCGTGGCAAGTTTGTGACATTGCAATTAGAATAAAATTGTTCTTTTTTGTTTTAAATCGTTTACAAATTTCAAACTTACGAATGAAATCCGGAGACAACTCCAGCTATCATTTAGCTCATATATTTTTGTTGTCCTGAGTAATGATTATACTTAGCAAAAGTTGAATGGCACAACTTCCCAAAGGATTAATATTTCAAACCAACCAATTATTTTTCAACATTGCAGTTATCGTCATAAAATTAAAAAAATAACTTTCATAATTGAATAAAATAATGTTGATACACTCATAGTTAGGATTCAACAAAACATATTATTGATCATCAAGAACGTTCACTAATAATGTATTCATCAAAACAAATCCTACTTCTGGCCAATGTGAAAACACAATCAATCTTTTAACAAGCTTGGCATATCTTATGAAAACATGAAAATAGTACAGTTAAATATCAAATCAAATCAAATTGTTCGCTCTACAACATTACCAGCCAAACTGGGGTGAGAGGCAACCACGTTTAACACGTGTCCTAAAACTCTTGTCGGGGTCAAACGGTAAGGCTTATGAAACCAAAGCTTTATCTATTTTATCTATTTTTTTAGTGTTTCGTACTTATTGAACTTTTTATGGCAGAGGACATAATCTAAAAACAATATTTGCAACGATTATACTTTGCAATTCAAGCTTAGTGAGCTTGGTGTTAAGCTATCTGGCTATTATAAAATCGTAAAATTTGGTACAATGTCACCCCTTGGCTAAAAGTCACCCCATTTGAAGTTATTTTTGTGCTATCTAGTTTTCCTTAACTTTAAATTCCTTGATGTAGGAGTTTTTTTTTAATATTAAGGTATAAACTTGTAAATAATATACTTAAGTCACTTGACTTCGGCTTAATCCGGCTAAGTCAGTGCTGTAAATCGTTTTTATATCATTCTGCTACATGTTAATACAATTTAAAATCATGACCAGTAATGTTTTGTAGTTAAAACATTGAAACTTTGATCTTTTCCTACGCATTTTACATGTGATTTTCCCTTAATTTCTACCCGAAACACTAAAACTGACCGTATTCGAAATTTCTGCCGGCAAATATTTTGAAACTCGGCCCAGAGGTCCCAGGAACCATGTCTAATCATTGGTTTGGGTGGAAATTTTTTATTTATAATAACGGTCTGTGCAAACCATCTCCATTTCAGGCTGCAAATTATTGAAAAACACGTCTTTTTTCGAATGTTCAAAAATGGAAAGAGTCAACTTCTGTGTGAGTTGGCGGAGAATTACCCCAATAGATACTTAGTTCGCACTGGCAGTTGCACTGCTTATTCTTATCACAGCTTTTCCCCGTGTGCATCCGTTCGTTTTCTAACAATGCCAATGAATCATTTTCCAGAGATGTATTCTACTCCATGGCTTCCTCGAAATCCCCTTCTGCAAGAGGACACTGTTCTCTCAGCAAAAAGTCAACATGAATTGCACCAGCCAACGCGTCATCGTCTAGGGAGCCCCCCTGCAAAAGTTGAAATGATTAATCGTCATTCTGGGAAAGCGCAACATATTTCACTCTCCGAGCGAGCAATGTCAACCCCGTTACGTTGTGATGTTGAGAAAAAGTGCACAAAAAGCAGCATCAAAATGGGCACACGGGAACTTTCGGTGCTTATGATGAGACAGGAAAATGTATAAAATTATCATCAACCCTCCCTCCCTTCTCCCCATTTCTCTTGTTATTTTTGTCTGGTTGATGTCCCTGCAGCTTTGGCCCGTTTTGGCCACTTCCGGCACAGTCTCTAGAATGGCAACCAAAAATGTGCAACAGGCGGTTACTCTCCGGTTCAGTGAATGTTTGTTCGGTTTTTGAGAGGCAGATTTTTATTGTGTGTTTATGTTATTAAAAGGCAATGCGCCAATTTTCCTCGATGTGTTTTTTTTATCTGTACTTTATTAAAATTCCATCATTTCAGGTTGAAATGACATAAACACCTCAATGGCATTGTTTTGAAATACTTTAAACGAATTAAATTAAAAACTTGATTAAAATAGGTAACTTTCCCCTTTATACAGCATGTCGCCACCGCAACTGCAAGGGCTCTTAATTCATTCAAACTCACTCCTCTGGGGAATACTGGTGAGACGGGCGAGGTGAATGGTGGTTTGTGTTTGTCTGTTTTGCTTGTATTCGGAGCAGAGCAGCAGTGCTGTGGTGTTATTTTAAAAGGAAAATGAATATTCAACAATTTTGAATTGGAGCCACGTACCAACACCATCAGATCAGAGCGCAAACACTAGGGTGATTTTAATTAGAAAAAAATTGTGCCTGTTTTGTGTTTGACTGAAATTTTTTATTGGCTTATTTTTATTAAAGTAAATGAAATTTCTTGTCTAAAAAAAGATAACCTTACCATTCGTGCAAAATTTTATATTCTCACACTGAGCTCGATGTATGCTCGAGATGCAAAATTATATTTTCGTGTGGTGGTTTTACAAAAAAAGCAACCATTTTCACGCGAAATTTACTGATTAAACATTGGCGAGGACTTCAATTGGGTTCAAGTACTTGTTTACTTGGTGGTAGAGGTTGTGTTGGTTTTTGCGTGCGAGCGTACTTGCATGTGGTTGTGATTGCTTTTTTTTCGGTACAACGTTTTAACTGGAGAGCTTCGAATGCATATATTTATTTTTTGGTTTGCTTTTCGTAGAAAGTGCACGAATGGCAATTAATAATTGATTGAGCTTGTTTTTTGTTTCAATTTTATGATAATTATTAGCATTGCTTATTGGATGTTTTTAAAATTGACTTGGGTTACTGCTGTTTTTTTAGCCAAAAGCACTTCAAAATCAAGTACGGGTAATTGGATACAACAAAATAAGTTAAGGCTCTAAAAGGTTTCGGCCTAAAACCTAAAAAGTTAAGAAAACCCAAACAAAAATCTTATAATGAGCTAGAGCGTCCAATATCGCGGGGTTACAAAATTCCCGGGAAACGGGAAATTTTCAACAAATTTCCCGGGAATTCCCGGAAATTTGAATTTGAAATTTAACGAAATTTATTCTGATCCTGTTTTTATTATTATTTGGCAACAAAATTGTATAGAACAGCAACTTCAATGGTCAAAATGAGTCTGAGGATCATTCAATGGCTTGACTGCTTGTAAAAAATCATGCAACTTTGAGAAAATATATAGATTTTCTAATTTTTTATGCTGCCTATCAAATCGTACCAAATCAAAAAAAATATTTTTAGTATTTTTTGTTGAGCAGCAATTTTCATTCAAAGTGTTTGGCCAGTGAAAATCTATGCTCCACAACAATAAAATTACTTTTAAATTTGCCTCAGTGACCATAAAGTTGAAAGTGAAAAAATCATGCAAAAATAATGTTTTTCATGGCAAATAACTTATTCCAGAACAAGTATTTTCAATTTGTGAATAAATATATTATCATTGAATTTGCCTTCCTAGCGCAATTCAACTTGAAACACTATTTCATTTATTTATTTATTATTTATTTATGAAGCACCGTCTTTACAGACTGAATTTAAATTAAACGCTTAATCCTATGCTTAAAATTTAACTTTGTCATTCCATGGAAATATTTGTCGGATACAACATTGAAACATTTACAACATTCATAAAATGGATTGTAGAAGCTTCTCCAGCCATCGTTTGGGAGACGAATAAACTCCGCGTCCCTTAGGGTCCTAGACAGTGTGTTGGCTGGAAGTAATGCTTTCAATGCTTCACAATCGGTGACCCCGTTGACAACGTCGAACATAAATAGCCTCCTCAAGAAAGAGATGCGCCGCGAGAGCTTGTCCATTCGCAGAAAATGTAGCCTTTCTTCCTAGTGAAGCAACCTTGCCGGATGTTCTATTGGAAGCCGGCCCAGAATAATCCTAGTGGCAGTTTTTTGGACTCTTTCAAACAGGTTAGTGTCTCCAATTTGTCGGGGAGCCCAAATTTGTAACCCGTACTCAAGAGTGCTGCGAACCAGAGAAAAATATAGACATTTCAAGGTTGACGTGTCTGTAAACTCCTGCGTGTTCCGTGAAATGAATCCCAGAGTGGTTCGTGCTTTGGCAATCGTTGCTTGCAGGTGTTCCTTAAAGACAGCGTTTTGTCGACTATGATGCCGAGATCCTTGATCGAGTCGACGAGCTCCAAGTCCGTTCCTTCGGCCTTATAGCGGTAGTTTGTTGGTGCGTTTCCTCGGTAGAAAGACATAATCTTGCACTTGCTTGCGTTGATCAGCATTCCGTTGACCCGGCACCAGTTTAACACCGCATTCATATCCTCTTGTAGCGCCGCACAGTCATTTGTGTTGTGGATAACACGGTAAAACTTGAGGTCGTCTGCGAACATCACCTTTTCAGACCTGATGATTTCGCAAATATCGTTGATGAACAGGTTGAAAAGCAATGGGCCAAGATGGCTTCCCTGTGGAACACCGGATATAACAGGGAACGGTTCAGAGCGAGCGCGACCATGCTTGACGTATGCTTTGCGATTCTCCAGGTACGATGTTAGCCATGTCAGCAACCACCGCGGTAGACCAACTTTGCCAAGCTTGCTGATGATGATCTTGTGGGAAATTCTGTCAAATGCTTTGGCGAAATCTATGTAAATAGAGTCTACCTGCTTCCGGTTACCAAGGCATTGGCTTATGAAAGGTATATAAACCATCAGGTTGGATACTGTGGATCTAGTTTTCATGAAATCACAATTCAAAGTTTTAAAATATGTGGAGCAAGTTTTTAAAATATGTTTGCATTCTTTGGGTAAATTTCATATGATACGAAGTTGATTTTAATTATTTTCATGGTTTCAATTATGGTATGATTTTAGTTATATGGTTATATGGCCTAATTAATTGATTAGATTAAAATAATTTTCATAGTGTGAAAGTGGTTGAAATTAAACCATATTTTATTCATATTTAACCCTCTTATGCCCTTGTAGCTCACGTGCTTTATAAATTTATTACAAACAGTAAATTCTCGAATACTTTTGAACAAATCCTTATCGAACAACTCTTTTTGAATAATTTAATTATATCAATTCAATTTCAAACAATAAACAAAAATGTCAAACAAATCTGAATTTTTTATGCTGGCCAGAAGAGGTGAATATATATATATAAAAATGATATAACAAAAAAATCGGTAAAATAGGTTGTCGAAAATAAAATAGTTTATATTCAATCCATAATAGCGTAATTTTGTTGCCCAACATATAAACAAAAAATATTCCTAAATAATAAATATATAAATATTATCTGAATTAAACCTTGACATAAAATTTACAGACAAGCTAATTAGTTCAATATAAATATGGAGGTTGAAATGAATTCTCCGATTATAATTTTTTGTATAATTTCAAAACATTGATGCCAAAAAGGTAGGAAAATGTATACTTCCGCTTGTATTTCGGGAATTCCCGGGAAATTTACAAATTTCCCGGGAAACGGGATATATTTTTTTTCGGGAAATCCCGGGAATTCCCGGGATTTTTTTCCCGGGACGGGAAATAGGACGCTCTTTAATGAGCTAAACAAAATAAAAAGTTCTTTGTTGAAATAACCTATATTATTGACTGACCCAGCTGATAAAAGTCATGAATACTTTACTTAACAATTCGTGAATTTTTCGATAAATTTCCTGGGATATTCCAAGAACTACCAGGATCTTATTGATTGTTTTGATTGTTGTCCTAAATTAAGTGTTGCATTAAATATATATAGGATATAGAATCGATAAATGTCTTGACTGCTTGAAAAAAAAAATCATACGTCTTAAAGGAAATATATTGCTTCGTTTTTTTTATGAGCTAAGGAGCTGTGAATCGTTTAAATGAAATGAAAAATTATCCAAAGTATTTTTGACATCAATGTGTTTCGATAGTTTGCACAATGAATCTCAGTTTGAGTTAATTTTGATTAATATACAGTATGTGAAAAAAGTATTTACACCCCTTGGGCACTATGCACATTTTGTGATGAAACATGTAAAAAATTTAAAGTTTGACAGGAACCTAGTACTACGTTTTGTCCAGAAACTCATGCCAAACATTTTGCTACAAAAATCTCATGAAAAGATGAGTTCTATAAAAAGTTATTCTATGGTAATATATTGACATTTATTTGAATTAAAAGTTTGCAAAATTAAATTTAGATAAGTTTTATATAGAATTTCCAGAGTTATATAAACTTTTATACTAAGTAGTTAGTAAACTTTATATTCAATCCAAATTATTTTTTTAATCAGTCAAGGATGCCTATTTGGAGTTGGGAGACAGGATTTACGGTGATTTGTCAACAAATAACATTATTTATGTTAATTTTTCGAAAGGTGTACAAACTTTTTTTACACCTTTTTTGATTTCTGTAATAGTATTTTTTATATAATTTTTTATAGAAATCATCTTTTCATGAGCAAAATGTTTGGCATGAGTTTCTGAACAAAACGTAGTACTAGGTTCCTGTCAAACTTTAATTTTTTTACATGTTTCATCACAAAATGTGCATAGTGCCCAAGGGGTGTAAATACTTTTTTTACATACTGTAACAATAGCACATAATTTAAATTGAAAAAAAACGTCAAGCAGTATTGAATTTATCTTAAAAATCTAATTTCTCGTGTTTTTCATAAAGATCATTTTTTATATAAAATCAAGACTCAAAGTTTTCAAATTTCAACAATAAATTTACAAAATGACATAATCAGGCCATTTTAAAAATATTTAACCCTTTTACAGCTATGATAGCATCTGTGATCAGTAATTTTTTAATCAAAACTGTAATTTCTCGAAAATTGTTGTACGATATTAACTAATTCTTGTTGTATAATCCTAATTTCTGATGCCCAACAAATCGACAAGAGCTATTCCCTATGCTATGCTTATTGTCAACTGTAGATGGTATTGAATTAAATATAATCAAGTTCTTTCATATTTGTATTTTTCCAATACATTTTAAAACATTGCAATACATTTGCATTGACCCTTAAAATGCTAAACAAAATCAGCTTGAAGGGAAACGGGACATATTTTTTACGGGACGCTCTACATCAATTTTAAACAAACAATTGCACAGCAACGTATGACAACCCAGCAAGTGTTCTTAGGTGATTGTAATCAACAGTTGTAGGTTACGTACTTTTTCTAAACAACTTATCAATGCAACTTTACTTAATTAATTGATTGTGGATAAGCCATAAGTTCTTTTTCTAAACAACTAAGCAATTCTAAGTCTGTTTGATCCAAAAAGAAGCGCCTGGTAAACGATACAATTATTTAACTTCTAAAACATGCATTTGTTTTCCTTAAAGTTGAAAAAATTTTCCTCTTTAAGCTAAAACCTGTCCTTAACTCTGACATTGGGATAACAACACCCTTTTCAGTACCTGCCTTCAAGTGTTCTCACCTATTTTGCTGTTTTCTTTTCCCTCTCGCTCACACCTTCCCTTAATCAGCCCGGTTCATTTTCCTGTTAATTATCTAATTTAGAATGTTGACCCGGCGCGTCAGCGCCAAGCACCGTCTCCAAATCGCCAGTGTCGACCTTTTGAATAATTTGATTCAACATAAAAAGCGTGTTTCGCTTTAATTAAATTTGATTTTACCCAACGACCATCTTTGAGCAAGTCCGGTGCTGCCAGCCTACTTACAAAGATTAGCCATCGTCACGTTGCCGTCATGTTTTTTTTCTTATTCTGCTCTGACGGATGAAAAAACTGGGCCAAAAGGAAAAGTGAGGATACCGCCTTTTTTTTTTTTTGCTTGGGATTTCTACCGGCGGTCACGCCAGAGTTTCAAGTGCGGCCATAGCACACACACAAAAAAAGTGATCTGTCTTCTCATTTTCCACTCGGCTGAATCTCATTATCCGTGTTCCTGCTTTTCCAGTGAGTTGCACGGTTAGGATAAGCATGTTTGGGCACTTGGGAAGAAAAAATGTTTTACCCAACCGTTGGGCACACACACTCACTTCGGAAATGTCGTTTGAAAAAGCTGACCGATGGTGGATGGTCCGATTGATCATAGTGACTTTGGACGGTCTCCACGATGTTTCGAATGACGTTAGAGTCAATTTTTTACCACAACATTCTTCAAATCCATTAGAGTGATAAAGAATCTCACGATAAACTGTTGTTAAAAGGACATCTTATTCTTAGCATTGACACTCAAAAAGCACGTCGACGAGTTGGTGAGACGTTTGAGTTAGCGCTAAATTGTTTTTATATGACTATTGAAGATTCTATTGCAAGGAAAGGACCTTACAATAACATCGATGCTCGGAAGGCACGACGATAGTCATGCATTGAAAACTCATATTCAATTAATTTTAAAAATGTTATTGCTTGAAGATAAAATAATGAAACAATAATAACAGATGATTAGCTTAGCAAATTAATATATAAGTTTTTGAATATTCCTAACTCAGTGAGATTTTGACTATCATAGGTCCATTCCAGTTTTATAATAATGCCATTTTCTACACCGTGGTCCATCGAACATTTTTTCGTCGGAAAAAAGAGACTTGTCCTTTTGTTCCCTCTCCCTCCAGCACTTCCGGACCTATCATAAAAATGTATCTGCGCCAGCATATCATCCCCGGCGAACCCACAGCCAAATGGACCTGACAGTTTAAAGAGTTTGCCCTTAAGGAGATCTCACTTCAGCATGCCCGTTTGTCATCGGCACGAGTCTCTTTGGGGGGACCACGAAGGAGGAATAAATATTGGAGAGTCCTTCTTCCACGATACAGGAAGAAGTTATCTTGCCCTTTTTCCGCTTCTTCGTCTTCTTTTGTAGCCGAAAGCTCGGGTTTTTTTGCAGAGTCAACATTCTTTTTCTCCGGTTACAGGCACGTCCTCACTTCAGTGTCGGAATTTCCCTCA
Source organism: Culex quinquefasciatus (assembly GCF_015732765.1). Classification (NCBI taxonomy): domain Eukaryota; kingdom Metazoa; phylum Arthropoda; class Insecta; order Diptera; family Culicidae; genus Culex; species Culex quinquefasciatus. Next base: position 107,143,092 of record NC_051863.1, read on the forward strand.
ATGGGATGAATGGCCAAGGATGAAAACGAGAAATCATCACTGTTATGAGGGTCGCGTGCAAATAATTTGGAAGGTCATTGATTCGAGAACATCGTCCCGCAGTGGCTTTGTTAAAGGGATTTCCCGATGGCATTTTTACCCTTGTGTTTCGGAAAAAAAAATGAGCTTATTAATTTTTCTTGGGAGTCGAAAGAAGGATTGAGTCAAATTTTGATGCCGAACCAAGTGAACTCAAAGAATAATCGTACATGCGTGTTATATTAGGGTGTAATATGGTTGTATGGAAAAAAATAAAGTTGCTCAAATTTAGCGAGCACAGCAATTTTTCAGTTTTCTTTAGGGTCCTTAACCACTTCCCAAAGTTTGGGATCGATTGATTTAGTCCTCGCTTTGCGCAAAGCGATTCATTTTTCCATATAAATTTGTATGGGAAAACCCATTTTTTTGGATTTTGATATTTATAAAATCCACGTTTCACGCTGTACTCAAACCGAATTCATATTCGGATGCTCTGGAAGGTGCTCTACAACTTTCCCCAAGAGAGTATGGTGCTAACTTGCTCTTAAAAAAAGATACAGCGTGTTCAAAACTCGTCTAAAACGTGTTTTTTGCTCGAAAATCACGTTTTAGACGAGTTTTGGGGACGCTGTATCTTCTTTCAGGGACAAGCTAGCACCATACTCTCTTGGGGAAAGTTGTAGAGCACCTTCCAGAGCATCCGAATATGAATCCGGTTTTAGCACAGCGTGAAACCTGGATTTTTTAAATATAAAAATTCAAAAAAAAAATTTTTCCCATATAAATTTATATGGAAAATTGAATCGCTTTGCGCAAAGCGAGGACTAAACCAATCGTTCCCAAACTTTGGGGAGTTGTTGAGGACCCCAAAAGGAACTGAAAAATTGCTGTGCTGGAAAATCGATTTTGATATTACACCCTAGTGTTATATACAGCAGAGCCATAGACTAATTAAAGACTAAACACTCCGACCAAAATTTTCCAAAAGTATGACATTAGCTGTGAACCGTGGGAATCACGTTGAACCGCATCGGCTCGCCCCTTGTATGTCAACTCAACCTGGCAGCGCTGGCTTTTTCGATTCCGTTTTGTGCTGATTTACGCGCGCATCTTGTTTGTTTTTGTTTTGTTTGGCAATCTGTTCATCAGATCGCCCACGACCTCACCGCCGGATGATTGGAATCATCTCAAATCCGGTCAACTCGGTGGTCCCGATTGCCTGCGACACTCTACTTAAGGCCGGAGTTTTGGACACTAGGTGCATGTTTGGCATATCCACGGTGGAAATTATCCGTGCCAACAAGTTCATCAGTGAGGGTGTCGACTTCGATAGGTCATCGGACGTCACTCCGGCGAGACCATCATCCCAGTGCATCCCAGAGCTTCCGCCGCCTTGACGGAACGCATTCAAGAGGTCCTCAAAGCCAGGGCCGGTGCCGGAGCCCGATCTGCTGTCACCCTGGCCCAAAGCCACTTTCTTCTTAAGCTGCTGCTGCTGTCCAAGATGAACGACTACGAACAGGAGCTGCTGAAGAAGGTTATTCCGAAGCTGATGAAAAACATCTAGAAGGGCGAGGAGTTTGACATGAACAAAAAAAAATCTAGATTTAGTTGAAAATGTATGTAACCAATTTATTGAAAATAAATATTCAAGTGCATGATAAAAAGTATCCGCGACGTTATTGCTGGAATTCGGAATGCCAAGTTGACAGTTCAGAGCAAAGATTTTGGCCGTGTGGAAGTTTGTGCAGTATGTCGAGGCCCAGATGGCGTCTGCTTTCTTGCCTTTCAGGGTGACGATTTCGAGTTAGAGGAGGTCGGTTTTTCCCCGGCGATATCAAACGGAGGCGGCCCGCGTCTTGACTCTAGATACGCCGACTTTGCTTGGCAAACCCGACGGTGTTCAAGTGGTCGTTTTCGGAGAGGGTGATGATTAACATCCAGAACTGATCTCGATCGGAACCTGCTTCTTGCTCTCGATTGTGAAGCCCTTGTGTCCCGGAATGGTCTTCAAGCGTAGGCGCTTCCACCGTTCAGCAGACACGTGGAATGTGAATCGCTTGAAATTCGGCCGCCCTCGGGATCTCACTTGAGATCCTCTCGGGATGATGGTTCATTCTAGCAATCACCGTCCTCATCCGGAACTTGTTCTGTTTAAATCAAAACAAAAACACAAACAATAACATTCCGCGAAAGGACATGTAAAAATCAGAGCTGCCAGTTGATGACATTTTGATCTGTCATTTTTTGGCAGTGAACCGGCCGTGCAGAGGGGTCATAAAAAGGTTGAGTCATGGTTCAGAGCCCTCTGTGTAGTCTTTTATTAGTCTATGGCAGAGCCTTTGTACTATTAAACCGCCCAAAAAAAATCTGCGCAGGCTCAACTTGAGCGGAATCATGAAGTTTGAGGTCCCAGAAACTCGTGCACTTTGAATTATTCAAAAATATTAAGGCAGGGCCGAATGGTTTTTCTTCAAAGTTTGTTTGGAGAATTAGTGCAGTTCGTTACGCAATGAACCACCCTAATTTTCCATACAAACTTTGGAGAAAAACCATTCGACCCTGCCTAGATATTTTTGAAAAATTCAAAAAAGCAAAGCAATCCACTTTAACGACCTCCGGATCTTTTGTGGTCTCTGTTGCAAGTTACTGCTCATTTCTAGGCGTCCGAAGATTATGTGGACCGACGTTTTACTTCGACTTTTTAGTTTCAAGGTGCACGTATTTCTGAGGACCTCAAAATTCATGCTTCCCCACGAGTTGAGCCTGCTGCTCAGTCATTTTTGTCAATTTTTGTAGCGCAGTGTTATCAGTTCTTCATGAATTGACGAAAAGTTAGAAATTAAAAAAGCCCGATCAAAAAGTCAGTAATTTTTTAGATAAAAAATATCGCTCTATTTGTTTTTTTGCGTGTAAAAAAATCGCCAAAAAATCCGTCGTTTAAAAAAAGGTGGAACGATGTTTTCGGTCGCACAAATTACAGATTTGTTCAAATCAAGTTCTGCAAAATTTTAGGATCATCTAGACATTCCTAGAAACAAGAATCGTCCCGATTGACTGAGTTATGCCCGAGAACCAGCGAGTTGAAATTACCGTTCCAACTTTTTTGGAAGTCTTGGGCGTCCGTGTAAGTTGGACAAGCGTTGGGCGTTCCAGTGTTTTAAAGAAATGCGAGCTTTGAATCGATGAGGGTACGTTCCTCAGAAAAGCCGTTTGTTTCTTAGATATTGCCAAAAGTGTATATGGTATTTTTTCAATCTTCGACAAAAATCAATTATTGGTTCGATACCAAACTGATTTGCAACTCTTTTGAAAAATTGGCAAAGAGTATTGCTGAAGCATCGGCCACTGTCGCAAATTACAAATGCAGATCCGTTTCTTTTTAATTAAAAATCTTCCTCCTCGCCCTACCCGGAGAAGCTCCATTGTGTAGAGTGGATAACTTTTGGCGCTGATTAATTTTACATTCGAGAAAATCATGAAGAGAAACAATGCCCTCCGGTTTGGTTTGGTCTGAAGTAACCGAGTTTTTAGCATGTGCTTCGAAACATTGGCAGAAGCGCACTGCACACCTTTCGTGGAAGGGATGCTGACGATGCTTGGGGGCAATCCAGTGGAAAAAAATGAACATCAGATTACGTTAGGTAAAATGGAGAGGAATTTTCAATGAAATAGTAAACATGTTGGAAAAGTTGTAGCTTGTATAGCTTGTGGGAGTGCTTTTTCTCTTGCAAAACATTGAATTCAAAATTTGGATGAATTGAATAGCAACTGGTAATATAAAGTAATTCTCAAGTAAACTGTAAAATTAAATGAAATGTTGCTCAAGGACTTTTCTCGATCATGTAATAAACTAAATTCATGTTATCAAATCTGAAACAGGGCAAAGATTATCGTTTCAGGCAGCTCATGTTCCCTCAAATCACGCCCGGCAATACACAATTATGGGCATATCAAATCGGTCCATCGAAACACAACCCGAGGACACGAGTATCAGGTTGAGGTATTTCTTCGTGTCGAATGAACACTTCCCTGGAACGGGATGGACGAGCAAAATTGGAAATTCTCTAAAGACGCTAATCAACATTGTCACGTGAGATGGCAAGCAAGCTAGAAGTCGAGATGGTAGAAGTACAGAAGAAAGGACATCATTACAGGATGAAACGATAGATGGAGATCTGATAGTGGGAAAGTTATCTGATGCCGACGGTACAATGAAGTAAAACTTAACGAACATCGTATCAGTGATCGTATCATACGCTGTAGGGGAAAGTAGACGTGCTTGGAATTATGTTTGCATATTGCCCCGCAAGATTATTAGAAATGAATAAAAAATGTGTTTAGAAATTTGCTATTTTTAACAACTTAAAATTTAAGACTTTTTCACATGGATGACGAAAAATAAAAGTTGTTTTAGAGTATCTAATAAAATTCTTTCACAGAAATGCTGTTATGGTTGAAAAATCACAGTTTCCCCTTAGGGGTGCATATTACCCCCTCTCTTCCTAATTGACAAATAATTAAACATTGTGTCCATTTAAAATCAAATTTCAAGGTAGTTCGAGTCAACAAACTGTTTATGAATGGGGATTTCACAAAAAGGTCTTTTATGAAAATATAGTGATTTCGATATGCCAATCTTACAAACTGTTTTGCTCTACTGCTTTGTTAAATAGGTCAAAGCAAGCACAAATGAGAATAGGCAAATATGGATAAGAACATTCTATGTTGGGATGTAAAGGGTCATCTAAGGACTTCCTGGAGTAAAGGCCTGTAGATCTACCGCAAGATGCCGACTGTTTTGACCACCGTTCACCACCGTTTGACATATTCCTTATTATTTTGTTTCATCACCATCGTGTTCCTCGGGAAATTTTACATAAAGATTAATGTAAACCTAATACTGAAAAAAAAGTTTTATTTTGCGCAGCACTTTGACCTATGAATTCAAATCCGAAAGAAGTTTCTCACCTATAAAAACCGAACTATGCGGGATTCATCCCTTTTTGTTGAAAAGTACACCATGTACTTCCGAGTGCTGCGCAAAATCAAACTTTTTTTCAGTAAAATCGCTGTATCTCGCCAATAGTTCATTTTAGTTTGAGGTTTACATTGATTATATGAAAAATTGTCCAGGAAACACGACGGTGATAAAATATAAAAAAAATAAAAATATAAGGAATCGGTCAAAACTGAATGGAAATACTTAAAACGATAAAATATAATATTTGGGGACATTTAAGGGTTAAAATTTTATTTTTATCGAATTTCGAGTAGTTGTGATTAAGGGCCCACCGGAGAGGAAAACTGGATGATTTTTATTTTTATTGGAACCACTGCCAGAGAGGGGAAATTTCATTGCTACTATGATGACTTTAACGAAAAACATCAGTTCGCACCAAGGCGCGTGCATCGAGCCAACCACGTGGCCCAAAATCATAGCCTACCTAAAATCCTTGCATACGGCACATAACACGTGGCGAGGTAGTGTTTTCATGTATTCACGCTGTTCAAGTTATAACGAAATATTTCAAATGGCAAATGGTAAAAAGCAGAAAAAGTCAAAAGTTGGTACTATGCATTCCTGTTTTTGCAATAACAGACATGTAAGAATATAATTAGGCAATTCCCGTAATTGTAGAATTCTGCAATTCTGCACACAATCGGAAGCAGAGTGTTCAAATAGTTTTCTGCAACAAAAGTTACTTCTTTCTCGTGCAGAACACCAGCAGAAAAAGAAGCTACAGAAACATGCAGGAGCGCGTTCCCGGTCATTTTCGTGGATAGGATTTTCTACCACTTCCAAACCAGTTTTTTTTTTTTTTTTTTTGAAAATTGCTTTTCTAGCTTTGTTGGTCTTTTACAAAACTTCTGGAGTTACTAGGTCTATTTTCGGACAAACAGAATTGCTGAATTATGTCCAAATGGCACATCTGATCTGATTAGTTTCGTAGAGCGTTTTCTAACGGTCATTGCTGTTTTGAAAAACATTGAGTTTGAATCGTAGCATGGCGTAAAAAAGTCCGAACATCTTCCGGATAAAATAAAAAAAAATTGAGTCGTCGTAAATTCTTTTGAAATATTGAATCTGTATTTCTTACGGAAATCCTACACTCATTCACCTGTTAACGTATCAACTGAGATTCTCGTTACAATTTAGTTGATACGTCACCAAGAATTGATTTGCTTCTTATTTCAGTGACATAGCATTTTTTTATAAGAGTTTCCTAACCTCGAAAAACAAGGGATTATCCGCTCAACCGTTGTTCTAGTCGATTCAGCTTTGTATCCAGATAAGCTTACAGGAGTTATATCCGTGTATAGAAAAACCTCTTGGTCAGCTACTTTTTTTTTGTTCAGGGATTGTCCATATAAGACGTAGTTTTCGAAACGATCATATTATTGTCCAAACTTTCCCGAGTAGCTTGACACGTTAGTGGTCTGCTATTTTATGTAGTATGACAATGGCCTTCTTGTTTCCTGCTTTATCACCTTCAACCAGGATGGCTTTCTGAATATATAAGCAACCCAAAATGTGTTGGGAATATGCCAAAAAATTCCACCAGGTTTTTGTATTTTGTTTGTTTGTTTGTAGGGAAAATTGCCTACTAAATATTTGAAGAAAGTTAAAATAAATTGATAATAGAAACCGTTAAGCTAGAACAAGATTGTCCGTTTGGCGCAGATGCAAACGCAGAACTTAGCGCCAGTTCGAATTTTCCATGATCTGTCAGTCGAACATTCTACAGGGGTTGCTTTGTTCAATGTTCGATGACAGGCAGGCTATGATGACAGGCGCAAATTTTTGCGTTTGCGTCTGGGCCGAACGGACAATCTTGTTCATACCTTTATGGAATAAAACCTTTTTGCCATTCCGTTATAAAACTACTTTCTCTTCCTGTGATTCCCGAATGACCAAAAGCCAAAACAAAAACAAAAACAAAAACAAAAACAAAAACAAAAACAAAAACAAAAACAAAAACAAAAACAAAAACAAAAACAAAAACAAAAACAAAAACAAAAACAAAAACAAAAACAAAAACAAAAACAAAAACAAAAACAAAAACAAAAACAAAAACAAAAACAAAAACAAAAACAAAACAAAAACAAAAACAAAAACAAAAACAAAAACAAAAACAAAAACAAAAACAAAAACAAAAACAAAAACAAAAACAAAAACAAAACAAAAACAAAAACAAAAACAAAAACAAAAACAAAAACAAAAACAAAAACAAAAACAAAAACAAAAACAAAAACAAAAACAAAAACAAAAACAAAAACAAAAACAAAACAAAAACAAAACAAAAACAAAAACAAAAACAAAAACAAAAACAAAAACAAAAACAAAAACAAAAACAAAAACAAAAACAAAAACAAAAACAAAAACAAAAACAAAAACAAAAACAAAAACAAAAACAAAAACAAAAACAAAAACAAAAACAAAAACAAAAACAAAAACAAAAACAAAAACAAAAACAAAAACAAAAACAAAAAACAAAAACAAAACAAAAACAAAAACAAAAACAAAAACAAAAACAAAAACAAAAACAAAAACAAAAACAAAAACAAAAACAAAAACAAAAACAAAAACAAAAACAAAAACAAAAACAAAAACAAAAACAAAAACAAAAACAAAAACAAAACAAAAACAAAAACAAAAACAAAAACAAAAACAAAAACAAAAACAAAAACAAAAACAAAAACAAAAACAAAAACAAAAACAAAAACAAAAACAAAAACAAAAACAAAAACAAAAACAAAAACAAAAACAAAAACAAAAACAAAACAAAAACAAAAACAAAAACAAAAACAAAAACAAAAACAAAAACAAAAACAAAAACAAAAACAAAAACAAAAACAAAAACAAAAACAAAAACAAAAACAAAAACAAAAACAAAAACAAAAACAAAAACAAAAACAAAAACAAAAACAAAAACAAAAACAAAAACAAAAACAAAAACAAAAACAAAAACAAAAACAAAAACAAAAACAAAAACAAAAACAAAAACAAAAACAAAAACAAAAACAAAAACATTGTATTTTTGTATTTTTGTATTTTTGTATTTTTGTATTTTTGTATTTTTGTATTTTTGTATTTTTGTATTTTTGTATTTTTGTATTTTTGTATTTTTGTATTTTTGTATTTTTGTATTTTTGTATTTTTGTATTTTTGTATTTTTGTATTTTTGTATTTTTGTATTTTTGTATTTTTGTATTTTTGTATTTTTGTATTTTTGTATTTTGTATTTTTGTATTTTTGTATTTTTGTATTTTTGTATTTTTGTATTTTTGTATTTTGTATTTTGTATTTTTATTTTATTTTTGTATTTTATTTTTGTATTTTGTATTTTGTATTTTTGTATTTTGTATTTTGTATTTTTGTATTTTTGTATTTTGTATTTTGTATTTTTGTATTTTTGTATTTTTGTATTTTTTTTGTATTTTTGTATTTTGTATTTTTGTATTTTGTATTTTGTATTTTTGTATTTTTGTATTTTTGTATTTTTTTGTATTTTTGTATTTTTGTATTTTTATTTTGTATTTTGTATTTTTGTATTTTGTATTTTTATTTTGTATTTTTGTATTTTTGTATTTTGTATTTTTGTATTTTTGTATTTTTTGTATTTTTGTATTTTTGTATTTTTGTATTTTTGTATTTTGTATTTTTGTATTTTGTATTTTGTATTTTTGTATTTTGTATTTTTGTATTTTTGTATTTTTGTATTTTTGTATTTTTGTTTTTGTATTTTTGTATTTTTGTATTTTTGTATTTTTGTATTTTTGTATTTTTGTATTTTTGTATTTTTGTATTTTTGTATTTTTGAATTTCTGAAAGGATAATAATAAAAGTTAGATCACCGGATAAATGCTAGCACTCCAAAAAATGAGTTCGCGTAAACGTGAACAGAGTTCATGTCAACGGGAACCAGGAAGAGAACTGTTCACTTTCATGGTGCAATGCACTATAAAAGTTGAACAGTTTTCGTCCTGGTTCCCGTTGGCATGAACTCTGTGCACGTTTACGCGAACTCATTTTTTTGAGTGCTTTTTCCGGAACCATGTCAACAAGTAATTTATTTTTGTACGTGATACGAATTTCCATTGATCCATATTTTTCCTTGAAAATAAAACGAATTACCGGTCAAATGTAACCAGAAGCATAAAAATCCGTTAAAATGTGCTAAGATGCATTTCAATAAAAATTCCCAGAACCGATTCCAGGAAAAATGAGCCGTCACATGACGTGATTTGGTCAAATCATGCAAACAGTAATTTTCACAGTTTCACTGGGGGAGCTCCTGCGTTGTTCCGAAAATGGCTACTGCCCATAATTGACGCATCATCAAATAAAGAATCTAAAAAGCATGTTCAAGAATGAACATTTCTGGAGTTTTTTTGAAAAGGTCCTATAAACCAAATTTATATTTTTTGCTTTTTGAGTGTTTTTGAATACCCCTGACTCAAGGCGGTTCTAAAAACACCCAAAAAGCAAAAATTGAAAATTTGGTTTATAGGACCTTTTCAAAAAAAACTCCAGATTTCCCTAAAAAGCATGATGATTATCTTTTCCATACTAAATCTACGTGTTTTCGTTCAAAAAAATATATACTGAAAACTAGGTATGTATTTGTATAACTTGAAAAAAATCAAAAGTCGAAATAAAAAAAAACTAAATTTTCTGTTGAATACAAAGTCATACAAATATATGAAAGTTGAAAGATCATGATTCTTCACCCATCACTTCATCCACGTGGTTACCATGATCGAGTCACAGTTCATGCTTGAATCCGCAGGGCACCCTGTTCGCGGGCGCCAAACAAACTTCGCGTGGCCATAGTAACGACAGCAGGCAAACGACGCCGTCCGCTGGCGAAGGTGAAAATCTTGATCAACCAGTGGTTCTGCAATGGCGGCCGCTGAAAAAATCGATTCAAAATTTTGAACTAACAAATCTTCTAAATGCGAAAGATTTTCTTTAACACATATAGGCATTTTGGAAACGTTAATTACTCAAAAAGGAATTGTAGCAATAAAAACTAGTATTCCTTCAGCCGTATTGGAGAAATAGCTTAGCAAAGGCAACGATTTCATATTTCCCCATACATTCGCGAATCAATCTAGCAAAATTATAATTTCAAACTTGCAATGTAACAAAAGGGTTCAACAGATAACATTGAAAACTTTTCAGTTTGTTCAAGATATATTACTTTAGGTATTGGAACAGTTTGAAAGCAATCTATCGAGTCAATTTCATGTTCTGGTGATAGAAATGAAACTTGGGCGGGTGGACGATTTTCCGTCTCCGGTGGTGGCTTAAAAGAAAAAAAAAGTTTTTCAGAAAATCGTCAAAACAGGGGGCGGTGCCAAAAAAAGACGGCTGGTCCAATCAGGACCAAACTTGGGATTTCTGTTAACTATCGACATATGAACGTTCCCTCCAAGTTTGGTCCAAATCGGTGAAGGTCGAGTCAAAAGTGTACCCAGTTGGCCTGGAATGACCCTAATGTTTGTGGATGTCTTGAGCCTTCCCTACTCACTGAAGCAGTCTGGGTAGGATCCGCTTTCAAAATCTTGAAGTTTCGACTTTTATCTATGGTAAGCCTCTTACACAAACGGCTCAAATGATTTGAAAGTCATATTTGAATCATGCTAAGACATTTCAGAGCTGATAGTTTTCGCTAATGCGCGTCAAATTAACAGTCAAGACCCGAAGAAAAAAATTTCCCTGTACAACCCGAAGCCTGCAAAATGCGTTACAGTAAATTTTCGCAGGCTTGGGAAATATGCAAAATAGCACCAAACTTCAATGTTTTATAGTGTTTTGGAATCGTCAGAATGTCTACTTTAAGGAAAAATATGCAAATTAGTGGATTTTGGGCGGGGCTCGGGGGAGGGGTGAACGAAAAATATCCGAGCAAAATGCGTTACAGTAAATTTGTAAAATTTATATCTTATGCAAAACATGACCAAAACTCAAAGTTTTATAGTGCTTTGGAAAGGTCTTCACATGAACTTTATGTTAAAAATATAAAAAGACTACGTTTTCCATAAAGTTTTACTAAAAAGTTAAGTAAACATTTATTGTTCTATATACTAATATCAGTAAGAGAATAAAAACATGACTTTTCATTAGAAACATAATCATGCGACATATCTAACTTCTCCAAATTTCATGAATAGTCATTCTGCAACAAAATTGAACCGATTCAGCTGAACCGGTTCACCCAACCGGTTCAATAGTTGTACCGGTTGAACATTTCTGGCACAAAATGTATCATGCGACATGTCTAGCTCTTTCAAATTGCCTGAAAAGTCATTCTGTAGCAAAATTGAACCGATTCAGCTGAACCGGTTCATCCAACCGGTTCAATAGTTGTACCGGTTGAACATTTCTGGCACAAAATGTAGCATGCGACGTATCTTACTCTTTCAAATTGCCTGAAAAGTCATTTTGTAACCAAATTGAACCGATTCAGTTGAACCGGTTCATCCAACCGGTTCAATAGTTGTACCGGTTGAACATTTCTGGCACAAAATGTAGGATGCGACATATCTAACTCTTTCAAAATGCCTGAAAAGTCATTTTGTACCGAAATTGAACCGATTCAGTTGAACCGGTTCATCCAACCGGTTCAGTTGAACCGGTTCATCCAACCGGTTCAATAGTTGTACCGGTTGAACATTTCTGGCACAAAATGTATCATGCGACCTATCTTACTCTTTCAAATTGCCTGAAAAGTCATTTTGTTACAAAATTGAACCGATTCAGCTGAACCGGTTCATCCAACCGGTTCAATAGTTGTATCGGTTGAACATTTCTGGCACAAAATGTAGCATGCGACATATCTAACTCTTTCAAATTGCCTGAAAAGTCATTCTGTAACAAAATTGAACCAATTCAGCTGAACCGGTTCATCCAGCCGGTTCGATAGTTGTACCGGTTGAACATTTCTGGCACAAAAAGTATCATGCGACATATCTAACTCTTTCAAATTGCTTGAAAAGTCATTCTGTAACAAAATTGAACCGATTCGGCTGAACCGGTTTATCTTACCGATTGAAAAGTTATGCTTCCTTAAATTCTTTATTTTTTTTAAATTCTTTATATTCTCTAAATTCTTCAAAAATCAAACCTTCCACCTCAGTGTTTGAACTGACGACCTTCGGATTGCGAGTCCAACCGCCGCCAGCGATTCCACCGGAGTAGGCTTGGTTTGGTGTGTTGTTTGTACTTATGGCATGGAAACAACTCCTACACCTGGAATGACTTAACGGCCTAACAACCAAGGCCGGGACCGACATTTTACGTCCTCATCCGATGGAAGGTTGCAGCAGATGGGAATCGAACCCAGAATCATCCGCTTACAAAGCGGACAGCGTAATCATTCAGCCACGCACTGCCACTCTCTAAATTCTTAAAATTCTTAAAATTCTTAAAATTCTTAAAATTCTTAAAATTCTTAAAATTCTTAAAATTCTTAAAATTCTTAAAATTCTTAAAATTCTTAAAATTCTTAAAATTCTTAAAATTCTTAAAATTCTTAAAATTCTTAAAATTCTTAAAATTCTTAAAATTCTTAAAATTCTTAAAATTCTTAAAAATCTTAAAATTCTTAAAATTCTTAAAATTCTTAAAATTCTTAAAATTCTTAAAATTCTTAAAATTCTTAAAATTCTTAAAATTCTTAAAATTCTTAAAATTCTTAAAATTCTTAAAATTCTTAAAATTCTTAAAATTCTTAAAATTCTTAAAATTCTTAAAATTCTTAAAATTCTTAAAATTCTTAAAATTCTTAAAATTCTTAAAATTCTTAAAATTCTTAAAATTCTTAAAATTCTTAAAATTCTTAAAATTCTTAAAATTCTTAAAATTCTTAAAATTCTTAAAATTCTTAAAATTCTTAAAATTCTCAAAATTCTTTAAAATCTTTAAATTCTTTTAATTCTTTAAATTCTTTAAATTCTTTAAATTCTTTAAATTCTTTAAATTCTTTAAATTCTTTAAAATCTTTAAATTCTTTAAATTCTTTTAATTCTTAAAATTTTTTAAATTCTTTAAATTCTTTAAATTCTTTAAATTCTTTAAATTCTTTAAATTCTTTAAATTCTTTAAATTCTTTAAATTCTTTAAATTCTTAAAATTCTTAAAATTCTTAAAATTCTTAAAATTCTTAAAATTCTTAAAATTCTTAAAATTCTTTAAATTCTTTAAATTCTTTAAATTCTTTAAATTCTTTAAATTCTTTAATTTCTTTAAATTCTTTAAATTCTTTAAATTCTTTAAATTCTTTAAATTCTTTAAATTCTTTAAATTCTTTAAATTCTTTAAATTCTTTAAATTCTTTAAATTCTTTAAATTCTTTAAATTCTTTAAATTCTTTAAATTCTTTAAATTCTTTAAATTCTTTAAATTCTTTAAATTCTTTAAATTCTTTAAATTCTTTAAATTCTTTAAATTCTTTAAATTCCTTAAATTCTTTAAATTCTTTAAATTCTTTAAATTCTTTAAATTCTTTAAATTCTTTAAATTCTTTAAATTCTTTAAATTCTTTAAATTCTTTAAATTCTTTAAATTCTTTAAATTCTTTAAATTCTTTAAATTCTTTAAATTCTTTAAATTCTTTAAATTCTTTAAATTCTTTAAATTCTTTAAATTCTTTAAATTCTTTAAATTCTTTAAATTCTTTAAATTCTTTAAATTCTTTAAATTCTTTAAATTCTTTAAATTCTTTAAATTCTTTAAATTCTTTAAATTCTTTAAATTCTTTAAATTCTTTAAATTCTTTAAATTCTTTAAATTCTTTAAATTCTTTAAATTCTTTAAATTCTTTAAATTCTTTAAATTCTTTAAATTTTTTAAATTCTTTAAATTCTTTAAATTCTTGAAATTCTTTAAGAATTTAGAGAATATAAAGAATTAAAAAAAAATAAAGAATTTAAGGAAGCATAACTTTTAAACCGGTTAGATGAACCGGTTCAGCTGAATCGGTTCAATTTTGTTACAGAATGACTTTTCAGGCAATTTGAAAGAATTAGATATGTCGCACGATACATTTTGTGCCAGAAATGTTCAACCGGTACAACTATCGAACCGGTTGGATGAACCGGTTCAGCTGAATCGGTTCAATTTTGTTACAGAATGACTTTTCAGGCAATTTGAAAGAGTTAGACATGTCCCATGATTCATTTTGTGCCAGAAATGTTCAACCGGTACAACTATTGAACCGGTTGGGTGAACCGGTTAAACTGAATCGGTTCAATTTTGTTACAGAATGACTTTTCAGGCAATTTGAAAGAGTTAGACATGTCACATAATACATTTTGTGCCAGAAATGTTCAACCGATGCAACTATTGAACCGGTTGGGTGAACCGGTTCAGTTGAATCGGTTCAATTTTGTTACAGAATGACTTTTCAGGCAATTTGAAAGAGTTAGACATGTCACATAATACATTTTGTGCCAGAAATGTTCAACCGATACAACTATCGAACCGGTTGGATGAACCGGTTCAGCTGAATCGGTTCAATTTTGCTACATAATGACTTTAAAGGCAATTTGAAAGTTAGACATGTCGCATGATACATTTTGTGCCAGAAATGTTCAACCGGTACAACTATCGAACCGGTTGGATGAACCGGTTCAGCTGAATCGGTTCAATTTTGCTACATAATGACTTTTCAGGCAATTTGAAAGAGCTAGACATGTCGCATGATACATTTTGTGCCAGAAATGTTCAACCGGTACAACTATTGAACCGGTTGGGTGAACCGGTTCAGCTGAATCGGTTCAATTTTGTTGCAGAATGACTATTCATGAAATTTGGAGAAGTTAGATATGTCGCATGATTATGTTTCTAATGAAAAGTCATGTTTTTATTCTCTTACTGATATTAGTATATAGAACAATAAATGTTTACTTAACTTTTTTAGTAAAACTTTATGGAAAACGTAGTCTTTTTATATTTTTAACATAAAGTTCATGTGAAGACCTTTCCAAAGCACTATAAAACTTTGAGTTTTGGTCATGTTTTGCATAAGATATAAATTTTACAAATTTACTGTAACGCATTTTGCTCGGATATTTTTCGTTCACCCTCCCCCGAGCCCCGCCCAAAATCCACTAATTTGCATATTTTTTCCTTAAAGTAGACATTCTGACGATTCCAAAACACTATAAAACATTGAAGTTTGGTGCTATTTTGCATATTTCCCAAACCTGCGAAAATTTACTGTAACGCATTTTGCAGGCTTCGGGTTTTGACTGTTAAGTCAAGGTGATCGAAATCCATAATAATATATTGATTATGAGTGATTTTAGGAAATGCAAAATTACGATTTTTTGTTCATTTTCACTCAATATGCTCAAACTTCAACTGTATGTTTCTTTTGAACCCTAGGTTTAAGAAAGTTGGTCCAGAAAATCGGTTGTCATGTATCGGCGAAAAAAACTGAGAAAGATTCACGGTCAGCCATTCGGCGGCTACGATTGTTTTAGGAAACATTGAAATCATTTTGCAGAATGCATTAATTAAAAAAATTATTCATTCCTACACTATATTTTTATCCAGACCCATCATTGACAGTCATTACTTCAAAAGTGAATGACACCATCTACGACCTTAATGCCATGCAAAACAAAATTTTTAAACTTGTCAAAGCATGAAAATTGCTTTTTTAGGTCGAACTAATGGGCTTGGGTACTGGGCAAATTTTAAAATGTATGGACTTTAAAAGGGTCTAGGACTTTGTGCAATTATCACTTTTTCTATTACCAACAATGGCAATTATTGTGTTTCATATTCATATTCAGCTGTATCACAAACAATGGCTGTATTTGCTGCAAAGCCAAATTTTATTATGTGTTTAAATATTATTCAGCGCCCGTATTATTTCTTCACTGTAGAAGGTAAATCAAACCAAAATGTACCCCAAAAGGATTAAAACAACCTTTTCGAGCATCAACATCAATTTACCCTGCCGTAAGTACAAACCATAACATCATTTAAAGTCGATCGTTTTCCACGGTACAGCTGCCACAGACATGGTCGTCGTCATCGTCATTGTCATTTACTCCACAACACCCTACGCTCTGTGTACTTCTGGTTGAGCATAATTTTCTCCTACTCCTACTTGCCTTGCTTCAGTCTTGTTCGGTGCAAAGACAACAACTTTGTTAATGAGATACATGCGTGGGTTTCCACCCTTCCACGTTACATGTAACAGCTCACGGTATGACAAGCCGACCCATGTGAACATTACCACAGTCTAAATTATGTCTGCCATATATAACTTAATTTGCATATACTAACTTGATTTTGCCACTAAAAGCTCCTCGGCAGCAGTATTTCAGCAAGGGCTCCTCGGTGTATTTATCAATTTTCACTTTAGTCTTCCCCAAAACCCGGGACTGGTTCTATATTGGCAGGACGAGAAAACTCCTCAAACCACATCTGCTTCAAACACAGTGACTCTTACCCCATCCACACCACACTTGCGCGTTCCCACTTATGTGTATTTTACTCACTCCAACGGGCAAAATTTTTTCCGACACGTTTTTTCTACCTCAAACTTCGCGCCCGTAAGCTGCTTACGCATACACGATAAGAAGCCGTGTGACCTGTTCGTCTGGAAAACAAAAATGTCGTAGACGTCGACGTCGAACACGGCAAAGATGAGTCGAAAGCTTTTTTTTTGTGTTTTCCTTCTGCTCGTTTTTCCCTCCCGTTTAGACGAAAGAAAAACAAAATTATTATTCTGCTCGTAATTCTCGGTGGCACTTTTAGCCCCGTGGCCACGGTCCCACCCCACCGCTCTCCTTCAGGGCCGACTTTTGGCCACTTTTCACTTCCACCCAATAACGCACAACAATATCTGGTCGCGCTTCATTAGCATAAAGGCACCTTCCGACGCACTTTTCCTTCTTGTGTTTATCCGGGAAAAACTCTAAGGTGGAAAATTGTTTTGTCGATTTCGCAAACTTTCACACCGTGCTATGGTTTATGATGATGCGACCGATGGCACAGTCCACTGGCAGGACCGGGGTGAAGAATTCAATCTTTGCTCCTGCAGCAGTGGCAACCAAAGCACCTCGAACACGGTTTTCCTTTTTATTTCAATTTAGTCGGAATTTTCCTTTTCTCGTTAGGAACAACTTTACAAACCGGGTTGTACATAATTAATTGCAGCGGTGGCAATGTTTCACCTCAAATGAATTCAAATTTGTCTTGCTTTCTTCTTGTTTGAGACGGAGTTTGTATTATGCTTCCACTCATTGGCACGCGATTGTGGTTCAGCGGAACCGTAATTATTTCAGGGTCTTGTTCTTGGCAAGCGTAATTTGGGGGTACCTGGAACAGATGAAATTAATTTAAAGTTAGCTTATTACTGGTTTTTCACTGAAATGATTCAAAGCAGAGCACATGTTGAATGGGTTGAACAGTTTAAGTAAGGGGTTACATACATGTAAAAAAATTGAAAAAATCATATTTCCGATTATTTTTTTAAATTCTTTCTAAAGATTATTTCCAATCATTCCTGAAAGTTTCACGAAGATATTTCGTGATTTAAGTGAGTCAAAGACGATTTAAGTTTAAAGTTTTGCCATGCGCAAAGCGAACCGTCAAACTTTGTGAGCGTTTTTCCCAGAACACCGAGTTGATTTGCGGGTGCCACGGTATCTTGAGATGGGATGGACCAAATTGGCTGAAATTTGGAGGGAGGACTATCAAGACATATTCTGTGTGCATGACGAAGCCCGATTTTGAAATTTAGGTTTTTTTTAAATACAAAAATGAAATACTATTTATTTTCTGTATGAAAAACACAAAAATATTCTTTTTTTTAAATAAACTTTTTGAGAATCAGCCTTCGTCATGCACACGGGACCCATTTAAAAAGTCTTCACCAAAATGTTGAGTCGAATTGGTCAACTCAGTGTTGAGACATCGTGGCACCCATAAGGCTTTCTAGTCAGAAATTTACCAACACATTCAAAGTATGTTTACATGACAGCTGGACGTTTGTTTGCATCAGGTTTCCTATCTCTTTCTAGCAAAAGTTTTTTGTCAGGCGACTTCTAGCTGTTTTTTTTTGACTGACTGCCCGATATGTCAGCTAACATACTTCGCAGGGCTGTGACAGCTACAGCTCGATCATTGTTTGCATCAGGACACTGTGACGAGGAGTTCGTCATTTTTGAATTAATTTATATTTTTTTCACTGGGCCTAGAAAGCCTTATTTTTTGAAACTGCTAACTTAAAACAGCTATATCTCGGCAATGCACAGTGGTCCAGATCGCAAAATTAAGTGGAAAATGGATTTTCCGAAAAATGGTGACGTTTTGGAGCTTTGGTGTCTTCAGAAGAGTTGTTGCAAATGGAAAGGGGCAACTTTTGGTTTGGTTTAAAATTAGGGTGGTTCACGATTAGGGTGATTTTGAAAATCTAACTTTTCAGGAATATTTTTGGGATTTTTTATGTCTTCTAAAAAGTTGTTGGGCTGGTCAATTCAAGCAACTTTGTCGAAGACACCAAAATTTTATCTCGTAATCTACGCCTTCTATGAAAAAATTTATAGAAAGCATCTGAGCAAACCTTCAAAAATCAGTTTTTTGAACGTGGCAATTCAGGGTTAACTTTTAGAGAAAAGTGATATTCGGAGCACTTTTAGAGCTCTACAAAACGAACATTTTCATTTTTTGACATGTCAATTTGGACTTAAGGGTCAAAAGCTACAGCCATTTTAAGGTAAAAAAGATGCAAATTTAAAACTTAAATATCTCAAAATGGCGCAAGCCAAATTTTAAGCACTAGGTTGCATTTGAAAGAGGAGATCTAGCACTACAAACGCTGAAAAAATCTCAGGAGTGTTTTTCTTTAAACTTGAGATATCTTCATTTGAAAAAGTCTAATTTTCAAGGGAAAACCATATGGAACCACCCTAACGAAATTCGAAAATTGTCCAAATATATGTTTTTCCATGCAATTTTGCCCGCTGAATCTGAATCTGCCCTCAGAATTGAGCCAAAATGTCAACAAATCGATTTTTGGTCATGTTTTGGGTTCAAATGATAATTTTACATTGCAATGGTACATCCAAATGTCTTCATATTTATTTTGTTAATAGATGAAAATGTTTATTTTAATTCCCTGAAAACAAATTAAAAAAAATAGTTTGTGCTCATACCAACCCTTGATATTTTTGCCAATTTACATGTATGTAACCCCTTAAGGAAACATTACTTAGTTTTATAGCTTTGTGCTAGCGGAAATACATTTTGCATTTTCATTAAACTGCACAGTTCTAGTAGAAAACACAATTTTGAGGATTTAATTAAACGCCAAAATTCTAATAAGTCACATTTTGTGTCTCTACATGAATCTCAAAATCTCAGAAATAAGACATTTCATGTTTTGATAAATTCTAAAATCTAAAACCTCTGCACGTAATATTTGAACAACCCCTTAGAGCCGGCCGGACAAATATGTTCATTTTCAGAAACTTTTCATCAAAAAATAAAAAAAAATGTTTCCGGTTGAAGATTGAAACAAATAAAAAAGTTTTCTAATTTATTTTTAGTCAAATAAAACCTTCAGATAATCGAATCTGGATTGTATTCATACTTATTAGCAAAACTATAACCAACTAAGAATTAAAAAAAAAAGATCTGATGAGAATGAGTGCCAGTTACATTAAAATCTGCTGGGACAAAATTTAACAAATTTAAAAATCATAAAACAGCAATCATGCTATATAAAGTTTGATTTCTGAGAAATGTCGGTATGTTGTTTTGAAACTCTGCACATCTTACCACATTATCGGTGCACCCTCAGAATACCTGGTAAAATTAATCAAATAATTGAAGTGAGCGAGTGGTTCTACACTTTTCAAAGAATTGAATCAATGATTGCCTAGAGCATGTTGGATTCAATCTCTACCTTTCATTTACACAATTCGATATTAGTGAAGTTGAATTCAGTTAATGCCTCAGTTTCGTCAAGGGATCGTTCATAAACCACGTGGACTTAAATTTGACATTTTCAACCCCCCCGTTATGGGTTTTCTCCATACAAAATTATTTATTTTTTGTATTGGGCACTTTTCAACAAACACCGAGGGGTGCACACATATTGCATGCAATTTTTTGGTTGTATGCAACAGCGACGCCCTGATTCTCCATACCAAATTTGGAGAAACACCTTTCAGTCCTGCCTAAATATTTTTGAAAAAATCAAAGTGCACGTGTTTCTGGGTACACTAAATTTCATGCTTCCCCTCGAGTTGAGCCTGCGTAGAAATGTTCTTGGTCGCTGTTATCCATACAAACTCTGGAGAATAACAGTTCAACCCCCGCAAGAAAAATAGAAAAATAAATTAAATTGCACGTGATTTGACTGACTTTGAAGAAGATTTTATTTTTGAATAATTTTAATTAGAGGGATGTAGCTCCAATGAAGAAGGGTTGAATCATTTCGATTTCATCGCATCTTGGAACGAATTTTAGTGATTCCAGCAATTTTTGGTCCCCCTCCAAGAATTGGATTCAAACTAAAAAGAACCTTTGAAAAGAGCTTCTAAGAATGGCACGTAATTAAAACATGTTTTTTATGTTATCTGAAATAGAAAGCTACATTTATTTTGCTTTCTTCAAGCCAATTGGAAGTTTCAGAAATTTTTCTTCCTTCCAAGAACAAGAACAATCTGAACAATCCTCACCCTGAATCTTTAAATCGTTACCTTAAATTTAAGCAATTTGTGTTTATCTAGTCACGAGATTTCTTTACGCCTTCTTTTGCTTCTATCATCACTTTACATTAAAATTACACTTAATGGTCAAAAACATCGTAAAAAAACCGAATTTCGATATTTTTTACCAAATTCGGTCATTTTCAGTTATCTGAACTGTTCATCAGTGAAAAATTCGGTTAACTTTACCAAATTCAGTAAAAAAATCGAAGTGTGTAGGGATCCCTTCTCAAATCGAATTTTCTACAAGAATCTCATACTTCTACAATTTTGGGCGAGACCTGCGCCACCTGCCTCCACAATCCTGAAACGATGTTTTTCTCAAAACATTTTTGCCGATTTTCCAATACCAATTTCAACGATCTATCGAGACCCTTGAGCCTTAACCGATTAGGCTCAAAATTGGCATAGTTACTTATTTTTGCCTAAAGAATTAAATCAGGGGGTTTCTTTTAACATTTTCCAAACTTTCAGTTTTTCTGAATGTTGACTGATTTTAACGGTACATATCATCCAGAGTCTCAAGGGCAGTTTTTGGGTACTATCGACATAATATTTTATTCAACCTACAATAAGATTTACATGAAACAACATTTTTTTGACTATTTAACAAACAAATTGATGTAGGAATGGGTTCGAAAATAAAAAAATGGAACAATAAGTTGATCTTCGTTTTTTCTTCATCCATCAAATTTATATTTAAAGAGCCAAAAATTAATCTCCCACCATTTCGTGCAGGTAAGCATTTCATTTCAGCATGAAGTGTGCCATTTTACATCATATTTGCATATGTTCCCATATTGCAGCCTTTCCGTTCACTGCTTCCCAAAATTGCGCTGCTGCAATATGCTACACCTGCTGTCAGCACGGAAGCGCGATATTTCAGCACTCTGCCATTGAAGAACTCCACGGGGAATAGGTCACTTGCAGTCGAAATGTGTGCTACTGCTTTTGCCTCTTGTACTATTCCTGGAACGACCAACCCATGTGCAGTGCTGCTATTATGTATCCTTTCTCCCATTCCATCAAAAAAGCAAACGTACCATGCAAAATAGTATTCACATCCGAGTCACTATCACTATCCTGGGCTGGCACGTTGTTCGTTTTGACGACACTCACAGTCTGCCGGCACTGCTGCGGGGATAATAAATCATGGAAAAACAAACTCCCAGCTCAGCTCTCTTCACACAGACTGGCAATTGTTTCCATTCTTCACCACAGCACATACACATGTAACGTAACATGCATTATGTTGCCACCACCCCCAACGGCGGAACGGCCCTCCTTAAACTACTATTGTACAGCATCATGTGTCATCTGCAGGCACCAGGATCGGAACCGCTTTATAGTTTATGCTGACGACCTCCTTCTACTCCTTTCGTGCTTCATCTTGTTTTTCCCGCCTCAGATTTTCCGGCTGGCCAACTTCCACTTGAATTGTATGCAAATGCTTTCACACCAGATTCCACCAACTGACAGCACGGAGAAGTTATCCTTGCCCAACCCGGACACCCTCCGGTGGTAACACTTGGCCAAACCGCACCGTGTAACTTGTACTGACTTGAGCTACACAACTTCCCACTTATACAGTTACGGTTGGTCCTTACTTTGGAACCACCACCAAGCAGCAGCAGCAGCTAATCCTCCGGTTTTAGTGCACACATCCGAGCCCCGCAACGGTTGAACCACGTCTGGTTGGCTCGAAACGCTCGACGAAACTGAACCCACCGATAAATCCTGTCACGGATAGAAGGCACTTTTTCCATCAACATCCTTTTTTTGCTGGTCGTCCTGCTGCTGCTGCTGCTCCTGCTACGGACCGTATCCCACCACCCACCGACGGGGGAGGGACTCCGACAACGACACCCGCAAGGGTGGGTTCTGTAAGTCTGTAACCAGCACACCGGAAAGCATGCCACACACACACACACACACTCACACAAAAAGCCCCCACCGTGTAACCGTGTGAGAGCAAGCTCTATTTACCTAGCCGTCTGATGTGGAAATCACGGAAAACTCCCATTCCCTTTTAACCGGCGCGGACGGACCATGTGGCCGACGAGCTTTCGTGAGCTTTCGGAGCACGCACTCTTCGGGGATATGTACTCCCGCTCTCCGGGCAAAATTCTCACGAATCGACGAAATCAAAGCATGCCGAGAAACGCGGGGCTAGCTTTGCATGCAAGTCACGTTACATCAACAAAGTTGTAAACCGCAAACGAAGAGAGCGTGATCGGTCGCGAAGGGCGAAGGGAGGAATGGGTGTCTGGAAAATTGTTGAGAGAGTGAGAGAAATATTGAGCGAACACGTGGAGGCACGACTCAGCAACAGCCGGCTGTGTTTTGTAGCGAAAGCATGCTTGTGTTGAAGTGAGCGACCGGATGAATGAATATTGTTATGATTTTGCATTCAGATGAGATGAGGTGATGAAGCAATGAATTCTTGAGTGCAGTACACCCTTACCAAAAATCATGACTTATTGAGTTCCAAATCCCACTTTTCATACGGCCCGTGGCTTAATGGCTACGGCTCCCGCCTCATAAGCGGAAGGTTCCGGGTTCGATTCCCGACCGGTCTCCTTGAAATTATTTGACTATAATTGAACTTTGAAAATGAACAAAAAACGCATGGAATCAGGTGGAATTCGAACTCACACCTTTGGATTGGTAATCAGATGCTCTAGTCACTCGGCCACCGAGGGGTTAATAACACCCCTTGAGTGAATTAATCCGTAGTGGTGAAATAATGTCACAAGGTCATTTACTAAATAATACAACAATCCCTCTCCCAACGATTCCCCTACACACACCACACACCATATTCTATAAAAAACTCGAAGTGGTTGGTACGGTATGTCCTCACTTCTTCTTCTTCCCCTGATGATTCCATGAAATGTGGGTTCCGTTCATAGAATCTGTCTCTTGCGGTTAATGCAACGCAGTAGGCCGGGCCGCTTTAGTGAGTGTAATACATTTCGGGGGCTCTCGAAAGTACTGCAATCATTAATAAAGACAAGAAAGAACTCAAGGCGTAATCTAACCATAAGTTCTTCCCGGATGCTTTCTTCGGACTGGCTGCGCTTGTGTTCGATTAGATTAGATTAGATTAGAAAAATCTCTATCCTTAGTTCACTCCAACATAGAGTGATTCCCCCGCGGTTCAGTTTTGTAGGCTCAATATTATCATAATGACATTGGACGAATCGAAGCGATTCAACGTAAATTTACAAGATTTGCTTTAAGACATCTTAGTGAGTGTCCAAATCAAACTTACTTACTTACTTACTTACTTACTCACCTAATTTATGTATTTGTTTGTTTGTTTGTTTGTTTGTTTGTTTGTTTGTTTGTTTGTTTGTTTGTTTGTTTGTTTGTTTGTTTGTTTGTTTGTTTGTTTGTTTGTTTGTTTGTTTGTTTGTTTGTTTGTTTGTTTGTTTGTTTGTTTGTTTGTTTGTTTGTTTGTTTGTTTGTTTGTTTGTTTGTTTGTTTGTTTGTTTGTTTGTTTGTTTGTTTGTTTGTTTGTTTGTTTGTTTGTTTGTTTGTTTGTTTGTTTGTTTGTTTGTTTGTTTGTTTGTTTGTTTGTTTGTTTGTTTGTTTGTTTGTTTGTTTGTTTGTTTGTTTGTTTGTTTGTTTGTTTGTTTGTTTGTTTGTTTGTTTGTTTGTTTGTTTGTTTGTTTGTTTGTTTGTTTGTTTGTTTGTTTGTTTGTTTGTTTGTTTGTTTGTTTGTTTGTTTGTTTGTTTGTTTGTTTGTTTGTTTGTTTGTTTGTTTGTTTGTTTGTTTGTTTGTTTGTTTGTTTGTTTGTTTGTTTGTTTGTTTGTTTGTTTGTTTGTTTGTTTGTTTGTTTGTTTGTTTGTTTGTTTGTTTGTTTGTTTGTTTGTTTGCTTGTTTATTTATTTATTTATTTATTTATTTATGTTAGTATGTTAGTTTAAGTTTGATTGCAAACATCCTGTACGTCATTCGGATTGTGAAATCTGTTGATAATAAAATTGAAAATAAATTCAAAAAAAGTTACTTTGGACCCCCGACGCAATATTTCGACTGACCCCGCAAAATGTTGGAAAAGAGCCCTTCTGTCATAGTGCCAAATATCAAACCTGCCGAAATTTTTGCCTCAATTTAACCTAGGTAACACACTGTGGGAAATTTTCAATGCTCGAACTTAGAGAAAAAATAACCAATTTCAATATATCCAATTGCATTATGAATCTTTGTTAAGGATGTGCATCTTCAACCATTACAAATAATTATTCATATACTAATATACTAATATTATGTTGTTCGGTGAACAATAAATGACGATAAGGATGATTGTTTAGTATAATCAAAGAAGTCTTTCCTATGTCATCATTGATCGGAAGGCACGACGTTGTGTGAATTATTGTAATAAAATATCAAATGATGTTAAAGTGTTCAAAGTAAAATAACTGTAAAAAAATCTTTTCTATATCATCGTTGATCGAAAGGCATGCTGACGGTTAAAGTCGTCTGAGAAATCATGGTGCAAAATTACATTTATTTAGTATTTAAATATCTGTGCGCGAGTATTTGGTGTGCTAATTAGAAAGACCTTCCCATAGCATCGTAGCTAGAGGTGGTTGGCGACGGGCTTGTTATGGAAGTCCTCCCCATATCATCGTAGCTCGGGAGGCATCGACAAAAAAACAATACCTTATCCTACTAACCCAAAACAATTTTAATCCCGTGATGCGTGAAGGAGACGCTGTTTATTCAACGGTCTCAAGCGGAGTCAACAGGCATATAGCGAAATACTGTGTGCTTGATGAGTCTGCAACTTCAACAATCGGACTAACATTCCTCCCTTTTAATGAACTGCAGGATTCTTTAGAGGGCGCCGGAATTGACTAATAAAGAAGGGATCTTCAGTGACTAAACAGTGAACGATGGCTAGCTTCAGCTGATCTGTCAATGACGGAGTAGCAGCTCAGTCAACCATACTCATGCTCATGCTATTCCACTGGTCTATACGGCTTGAGTAAAATTTACATAAAAAATACTCAATTTCATAATATCAAATTTCTTTCCAAGAAAAAATACCTTTATTGTGTAAATAATACAGTACATTAAAATTGCGATTGAAATTGTTCATTTTCTCTGAACACGTCGAGCAGCATGGTGGTGTAGGGTCCTTGCGGCTTGAAACAGATCTTCTTCATAAGTTAACAATCTTGGCATCGTAATAATAGCCAGAAACCAGCAACTTGTGGAAGGATCGAAATGTTGATGTTTAACATCCTCAAACACACACACACACTCATACGCAATTGACCAACTCGTAAAGGGCTCACCAGAGATGAGCGATGAATAAACCACATAAACCTATTAGAACGGAGGTTGTGCTAGATAATATAAGCAATGTTTCGTCTTGTGGGTTTTGATGAGAAGGTCTTGATTTGAATATACATCAATTTGCCATTTCCGCTTCATTTTCGATGATTGCGTCAACCAGACGATTTAATGAGACGGAGCGATTCTGGATCAACATTTGCATAGGACGCATAAGCATTTTGACAACTGAGAATATTTTGCACTTTCCCAGGCAATAAGCAAACATTTTTCAAAACCAGTAGATGATGCTTCAGAATTTTAAAACTATTTATCAGATGTGGGGTTTTTGTAGAGCCGTAATATTCCTATAATTGGTCGCAGTGGTATTGAGGCTCTCGAAAAAAATTTGGGTCAAACAAGCATGCTAAAATCGGAATTGCAAATGTTATTCAACGATGAAAAGTCGCATGAAATTAAAAAGAAATTTTGGACGATAAAAAAATTATAATTGATTATCTGTTATTAAATTACAAATAATTATTAACTTATTATATTTGCCATCAAATTTAAACAGCTGAAATGTTGTGAGATGCATAAAACGCACAAATACAAATCCCTTTCCATGTAGTTGAAGCATCATCTACTGGTTTTGAAGAAATCTGGCAAAGAAAACTCATCTTCTTTTCAACAGGCCACCAAACAAACAATCCAGCTCCATCCTCACGGTTCACGGTTTGAGCGCGACGATGTGGCCTCAAGAAAGACACACAACAACTATTTGATTAACTGTTTGAGTCTTTTATTTATGTTGGCTGCTCAAATTCCAACGTTTCCACCCCCATTATGTCGAGAAAACTGCTGTGTTTGATTCATTCAGAGAAGCAACAGCATAACTAGGGTTATGTTTAATGAGCAAAACAGATCCAAAAGTAGAGCAATGTTTTTGTTTTTGTATTTGAAACTGAAAAACAACCATTATTTTCAAAAGGAATATTGAACAAAGATAAATGAAAGTTTTTCTTTTAAACTAAAAACAGGTCAGCGTAAGACCATTTCGATTCTTATGCTAATGTTTCGTCTTCGAACTCATTTGCAGTCAACAAAACAAGGTCAACTTTATTTATTTCCCAAACTCTATTTGAACAGAGTCTCGTTTGCACTTCTAGCAACAGATTTTTTTCACTTAAATTGACACCAGGTTAGACTGACAGTCAGGTGAGGAATATCGAAACAAATGTATTTGCATAGAAATTGAAGTTTATGCGTTGTTGGCAGAAGTGATAGTAGATCGAATAATTAGTATTGTTTTTTTCTGCTTTCGACTCGGATTAGGATCCCATAATTAACTATTGGATTGAATGATGTTTAGACAACAAGTTTAAAGTAACAAAATCAACCAGGAAAGAAATTCCACATTGTCACAAAGAGTAAATTATGAATCGTTTAATCACGCACTCTTTTATGAGTTTTGAAAATGTTTGTTACACAGCGAACAAATTAGATTGTCAACACATTGCCGTAATCAAACATGTTTTTGTACCACTTCCAAACTCCAAATTAGGCATCAGGTGTTGGTTCAACAAGCAACCAATTTGGTTGATGATTTGAGCACTTGAAAAATGCCAGTATGTAAACAGTTTTACGGTGCTTGTTTGAAAATTTAATAACGCTGTTCAATCACTGCCAGTGGCAACATTTTCTTTCCCTCACCTGCACTGCCAACCGTGGCGAGCCGAACCGCGAGATCCCGAGGGGCGCATTGATGGTTTTTTAATTCGTGCTTTTAATGGAGTTCCAAAAAGTTCGATATTTGACGAATCGTTGGCAGTTTCGGTGCAGGCCGTGTGGTGATTGAAAAAATTGCACGAACTGGTAATTAAAAACTTTTGATGTCCTCGACAAAGCTTTAAGAATGGTTATATGATGATTTTCTTTGATTTCACATTTTAATATTCTTTAGGTTTTGATAAATTGGCAATAATAATAAAGATGAAAAAAACGAAGTTGACTTTATAGCTGTCGGCCACCATTGCTAGTATCAACCACTAGTGTCTTCCTTTTTATCTACAAGGACTTCGCCGCCCTGGGCTCCTAAGTGTATGAAAGTATGGCACGGAGCGACGGCGCCGAATACCCATATTTACACAAAGAATTTTAGAGCGCCCGCCGCGGGATTCGAACCGGCGACCTCTGGATTGTAAGTCCAGTGCGCGGTCCGATTGATCCACACGGGCGGGACTAATAAAGATGATACCACAGTTAAAATAGGATCGAATCAATTCAATGATAGATATGAACGAACTTTTTTATCTTTGAAAACCGATGAGGTGTCGGATGTGAATTTGTGGCCAATTAACTTTAAAATAGCGGAATTAATCAAAAAGCAATTAATATTTTCAAATTCCCAATCATTATAACCACGGAGAACCATTAAACGATAACCAGAGATAAATGAGCATCAGCAATTGGAAAGTAATGGCTTTTCAAAATACCGCGATGGATTACAAACATCTTTTTCCCACAAATGATTCTTGAGTGAGTAATCCAAATTAAGTTGAAATTCAATTATCTTTTATCAAAAGATTTTCCCATTTTATTGACTAATGGAAAACAAACAATCGTGTTAGAAAAGCACCACTTGTTCCAAATGAAACCATTTGCGTGGTGATAAGTAAATTCTAAGCACTGCATTTCTGGGTTTTGATTCTCACTACCTATGAGTTGTGTTGCTCTCTTGCACATTGTTGTTGGCAATGGTTGGGTGAAACTCTGCTAGCTTCTTAGCTAACATTCCCGTTGTCTTCGTCTTTATCATATTTTTTTAATATTGGATAAGGACCTTTATCGAACTTGAAGTACCATGCGTCTCAACAAAAATATAACATTTTGCTGGATGCGCATGGTGCTTTAAGTTTGATTAAGGGTTCTGTTTTCCAAAGTCCAAAACATTTCTAAAGTAAAATGTCAGGAGAATCAATTGACGACCCAGAAACATCTACGAACTAACTTAAGTAAGCAAGCAATTTGTGCATGTTCCGGAACTCCAGTGAATGATTGGGTTGGAAGGTCCAGTCATTTTGGCATGATGCATGCCAAACTTCATTTTTCAAACGCTTTTGATCGGGATAGTGTCGAGGGCTTCTTCAAGTGTCCAAATTTACAAAGCGGAATTTTATGTTTTCACAGGTGCTAAAAACAACAGCGTATCGTGCACCAAACTCAGTCTTAAGTACCGGCTCATGCGTCAATGCCTCCGGGTGAAAATCTGTTGGATAGGACATCAGATTTGCTTTTCTTTCTCAACTTTTGACCAGATTATATTTCAGCTGTGTCAATAAAGTTTATCATTTCGACGAGTTTGTTGGCTGGTCTGTACCTTCTCGGATATCCTATGGCTAAGACGTTTGCAGAGCCTTCTTTGAAGCCGTAGCTAATATCCAACACTTGAAAAGTTTCAAGCAAGAGGATTTATTAACAGTCTTAGTTAAAAGCTTAGCGGAGCACACGCAAATATTCAACATCTTGCTGTGAGTTTGGATTT
This sequence comes from Culex quinquefasciatus, assembly GCF_015732765.1. NCBI lineage: Eukaryota > Metazoa > Arthropoda > Insecta > Diptera > Culicidae > Culex > Culex quinquefasciatus. The sequence goes on from NC_051863.1 coordinate 107,172,686, forward strand.
CATCAGAATTGTAGCTATTGTGTGAATATTTCCAAAAAGATGTCAAGAGCAGGCAGAAAGGTATCAATATTTCATTAAACGCCCGAAGTCACAATACAAAAGTACATTTTTCCAAGTTGCACTACAACTTGAAGAGAAGAAAACAGTTTTAAGCCGTTATGGTTGCAAAAGTCATATTGAATTTCAATGCGATAATTTTGGTTGAAAAGACTTGCAAATCACATCCATGTAATAAATCGCCAGAGTTGAGGGGTTCAGTGCATCACTCAATCCAAATACATGAAAAGTTTCAGTCTCCATAGCTGTGCTTGTATGTACCTACGCTCTTTTCTCGGCACCGAGTGTTGGAAAACAAAATTGAAAACAAAAAACTCATAGCCCACAAAGCGCAAAAAGTAAAAGTCTTTCGAGATCCGAACGATGAAAATAACTTTTCCCTTCACGATATGCCATTCAAGCTGAACTCCTTATTGGATCATAAGGAAGGGAAAAATGTCCGGAACTTTTGCTCTGCATTGAACTTGACTGATGAAGAAAAATTAATGCGATCGGTGGAATGCCTCACTTATTTTTTTTTTGCCTTTCTGCTGGATTGTTTTTCCTTCAGCAGTACAAAAACAAAGGCTAGCTTTTCCAGCTTTACACTTAGCTCCAATCTGTACAGTTAATGGAATTTGGGTTTTGATACAAATGGGTGATGTTTAAGAATCTGTCAGTTCTGGATCTGACTTCTGGAATGTTGCATAGAATGTTATTCTGCAAAACAATTCCCCCGTCAATTTGACCAAACAATTTTTGGTACCCCATTTTGGTTGACGTCATGCTAATGAAATAAACAACAACAACATTATCAGGTTCACTATTAGGTTTCACGCCGACTCGATTTGGAGGTTAGAAAGAGTGCACTGTTTACATGGGCTTAGGGCTTAGGACAGTTCAATGCGGTCATCGATTCTATTCAGGGAAATTCGTCGACAATCGACGAAGACCATGTAAACAGTGCACACGAGCTGTCAAATGACGTCACGGCGTAAAATCTAATAGTGCTTTTATTTTGTTCGTCACCACCTTATTTTTTCCACCCTCACAGATAAACGTGATAGCGCATGGTTGCGTAAGGTGATTCCGTACCCGAAATTTACAATTTTATTTGTTGGCAGAAAATATTTAACAATTCACAAGCCTGTTTTCTTTGTATAAACCCCTGCTCATAAAGTGTGCAAAAATCAATGCTAAATGCTTTTACGTCTTAATGAGATGTTTACGATTCATTTCATTCCATGTTCTTAGGATGTTTTTGTGTCTTGATTGTGAACATTTCTTGGGAACGATTTCGTGTATTCATGTCCTGACTAGTCAATAAGTAGTATATTCACTAGGGTGGGTACGGATTTTCAAAAGTTCTCAGATCAAGTTCTGGTGTGGTTCCCCTTGTAGGGCATACCCATAGGGACTCTCAGGCCAAATTTCAGCTCATTTGGTTGAAAACTGGCTTGTCTCAAGCGAGTTCAAGTTTACATGGGATTTACTATGGGAAATTTTGAATTTTCGTTCATTCGCTCCTACAGGCCTGGGGGAAACATGTAGAAACTTCTAGGATGGCCAGAAATGAGCGGAATCGTCTGGAGATCAATTTTCCCTAAGAGACCAGGTCGATTCGGTCAACCCCCATCGAGCTCAACGGCAATACATCCGGGGGTTTCGGAACCAACGGTTTTCCCCAGAAAAGCAACAAATTTTCCTTAGCATGCTATGAATGCTTGATGAACACCGCGACGCCACATGTCAAACAGCTACCACGTGATTGTAAAATTTGCACCATAACTTTTTTTTTCTCATTTGGAGGTTTAGAATACAGCTAAATAGCATCAGGATCACCATAAATTTTAATTCTATGGTTCAAAAAGTAATAAAAACTAATTTTTTATAGGCGATGCTAGTCCACGTGGTAGCTGTTTGACATGTGGCGTCGCGGTGTTCATCAAGCATTCATAGCATGCTAAGGAAAATTTGTTGCTTTTCTGGGGAAAACCGTTGGTTCCGAAACCCCCGGATGTATTGCCGTTGAGCTCGATGGGGGTTGACCGAATCGACCTGGTCTCTTAGGGAAAATTGATCTCCAGACGATTCCGCTCATTTCTGGCCATCCTAGAAGTTTCTACATGTTTCCCCCAGGCCTGTAGGAGCGAATGAACGAAAATTCAAAATTTCCCATAGTAAATCCCATGTAAACTTGAACTCGCTTTAGACAAGCCAGTTTTCAACCAAATGAGCTGAAATTTGGCCTGAGAGTCCCTATGGGTATGCCCTACAAGGGGAACCACACCAGAACTTGATCTGAGAACTTTTGAAAATCCGTACCCACCCTAATATTCACACTCTTACCAACATCAAGCCATTTCGCCCACTTAACATAGCAAAAATAAACCTGAACATGACATCTGCCCAGTGAACCTCTTGTTAATTACTTTACCCAGTCCAAAGTGACCCCAAGATGATTGGAGTAGCGCCTACGACATTTTACCTGAAACGTTTTGATTGACCAACGACCACGCTGAAGGGTAAAGAACCTTTTCCCATTTTAAGGGTCCATTCCGCATGAATAATACAATGCAATAAAATTTTCAACATTCACCACAATCACGGAGAGTGCTAATTTTATCTCACACGTCAATTAATTTCCTAATGGCAATTTTGCTTCCGGCATGTTAATTTTGCGAGCAAAAATCCTGTGATTCGTATTGCCTTTTCTTTACTATCAAATTCAATTAAGCGCCTATCAACTTATTTATTCCACAAAATGTGATTCTGGCCGAAAATTGTATTGAATCGTTGTCCTCTACTTATTATAAAGATAGCTTTTTTCTGAAATTCGCTCAAAACTTTATCAAGAAACCTGAGGCAACCAAGATGATTCCATACTGATCGAACCAGAAACTTAAAACGTTATCTATTGGCAGAAAATTCACTAGAATTAAATTTTGTCAATTGTAGCATGCTTAGGTAGCACACCCCTTGACGAAACAATTTCAAAAATGTCGAGTTGTGTTATAATCCGAACCAACTAATGAATTGTTGAATTCATGGAGAAAAGGAAATAATTACCATCACTACTACTACATCAGAAATATGTTCAACTTATAGAAGATGGAACGCTACGATTCATTCCAAGCTTATAAATATGGAAGGATGTTGCCACTCACTATTATGCAAATGATTCGGATGACATGCTCCTTCGGTTATGCCAATCCATTGGTCATCCTATAAATTAGATGAAAGCTTTTCAAACTCGAAATATGCAAAAACATGGTATGAGAAAATGTATGGAATTAACAATGTATACAGAACCGGTCAAAGTGTATGATTGCAATAAACCACATCCAATATTGAAGTGCTTTGGATGTTGGCAGAAATCCGACACAACTCCATCATTTCCCGTGGTCGTCATTCAAACACAATCTGCTCGAATATGATTTTCTATGCCGAAGTCAAGAGTACAAATGGCAGAAGTAATGCCGATAAGAGCCATCGTCGTATGAATAAATTTGCATGCACAATCTTTCCCTTGATCTTTCCCTTTTTCGAACAATTTCATGGGAGAGACCAGCCAGCGCCATTCAGTGGATTTACTTCACACACAAAATGCAATTGATGTGTGAAATATTCTTGTGTAGTTGACGATCTACCAAAGCTTGTCTTGGCATGTCTTCAAAAATTGAAAATGTACTTATCAGTTAATTTGCTAAAGTTTGGTACAATCAACTCTTATATTTAGCATTTTATCCTGCAAATTGTAGTTTTAGTAATAGAATCAACAGCACTATGGTACCTGATCATACAAGTGTAATTTATTCTTCCCAACCTTGCAAAATCTAAAATCCTGAATATTATCCTATAACCACACTCCCAACGACAAATCGACGCTGTCGTGGTATCTTGTCGAACGTCGCTTTTTTACGTTCCGAGAAAAACGCGTTTTAAAGTTTGACCTTGAATAAACAAAAACGAGAGCACGCAATGTAAACAATAACAAACTCGTTTTGTTTGGTTGACCATTCTGTGCATTGCCCCGAAATTTGGTTGAATTTGGTTGCCGGAGTCTCAAAATATAATTGACATTTTTACGGTAGCCGAGCTCGTACCTGTGTCAAACAGCCCGGGAGCATCTTTACAGCTCTCATACAAACTGAGCGTACCCCTTTTTATGGGTCCAGTTTTTGCCTTGTTTTGGTTTAAAGCGACAAAATAAACAGTCTGGAATCATTTTCTTAAAAAAAAATGTTTAGAGATAAGCCACGTTCAAATATGAGTCTAGAGCAGTTGAAATGAGCTTGCCGCAAAAAAGAAAAGTTTCCCATGCAAATTTTGAGTTACATATTTAATGGACGGACTCCGACGAGGCCCACTCACCATCTGTCGGTGAATACGCGCAACTCACGAGAACTGTCATCTTAGGGTGTCAAACGCATTCTGACCTGAAATCCCTTTGGCCAGTTGTCGCACTTACATCGATTTTCAGGGTGTGTCAAGCAGGGCTGTGGAGTCGGAGTCGGAGTCGGAGTAGGAGTCGGTGGAGTCGGGTCTTTTTGGGGACCTGGAGTCGGAGTCGGAGTCGTCAAAACTCGAACAGCTGGAGTCGGAGTCGGAGCCGGAGTCGGCTAAATTTTAAGAGCTGGAGTCGGAGTCGGAGTCGGAGCCGAAGATTTCTGATAACCCGGAGTCGGAGCCGGAGTTATCTTAAATTTAACAAAAAATATGTTTTTTTATTGTTCAGTATTTCCTATAGAACAGCTAAATTTACAAAACATCTTATATTTTTAATTGATTTATCAGATGACATTATGTTTTTGAAACTTTTTATTGTGATTGAAAAGCTCTAATTGTGTTATTACACTATAATCACTAAATGATAACCTCTTACCCAAGTATGTAGTATCATAATTTAAAAAATAATAAAAAATATTAGTTATGTAGTCAGTTCTTGAATGCTTCCTTTTGCCTATATTTATGTGCCCTTTCAATTCAAATTTGACCAAATTTCATCCAATTATTTCTGAAAAAAGTACACTCACAGTCATCTTTTACCCCGATAGCATATGTCTTGGAAGTTTTAAGTTAAATCATTTTTGAGGAAAAAATTACGAGGTACATAAAAAGATTAAAAATAGTAATCAAAAATAGTAATTAAATCGAAAAAAGTCATTGACAGTTTAACTTTTGTAACAAATAATCAACGATAATAACAATCTCTTACTTGGAACTCAACATGCGCATTTTGTTTATAACTGAGTACAAGAAAATCAAAGTGTTGCATTTAAAATAATTGAAACTAACAAAAAAAAAAGCAAAACAAATTGCAACAAATTTTGAAATAATCATTGATTGTTGATTTTGTTGTTGATTTAAGGTAAACTATTTTGATATAGTTGCAAATTATCGTTGAACAAATCTCAAGAATTCAGTACAAAAATGAACTAATAAAAAAATGTGTAGAACAAAATATAGGATTTTAATTAATTTTTCAAATATTATTTAAAAAAAAAACAAATTCAAAATAATATCAACTGGTACGAATTTTCTCATACTGTTTGTCCCACGCCAATATGACGGAAGGTGATAATCATTGCATATCAATGTACCTGAAAAAATAAAATATTTGTGACCTAGAAAATATTTTACTTGTGGATATTTGTTTTTTATTATACTTTAAGGGTTTTTCATAAATTTTGATGGAGGCGCAAGATCATTCATAAAGAAGAAGATGAAAATAAAGGTGAAGATTCACGAAGTATCGTGCGCTTCCTTTTTGAAGTATTTAAAATTTTAAAATTAAAATAAATTAAAAAATTTTAGGGTAAAATAATTTGCATGTCACAGATATTTGAAAAGGACATCTTAAGCGTCCTTTCCATGAAGAAATGATACATTGATACATTGATTTGCAATAATAATCAACTTCAGCCATGGCGTGATGTCCATGTACGTCTTAAAAAAAACAAAAAAATGTTACGTTTAAAATTGTCATTTAAAAACAAGGTGCCTGTCACTGTGCTTCTTACAAATGTCAGCCTGAAAGTGAGCAAATTGAATTGATTCAATAGATCATTAAGGCCAAGTTTCTTCTAGTTATTCATTAAAAAATAACAATTAAATATTTAAATTTATTAGATTGAAAAAAATATTTTCAAATTTGAGGTTAAGCAAATAAATCCAAATTTTCTTACAAAACTGTTCTTCTCAAAATGCCTCTAAAACTGAAGAATTTTTTTGATTTCTGTTTCCATAACGTATAAAACTTGTAATCTAGAAACTTTTTTTCCGTTTATTTACTTTACTTTACTTTTACTTAACTTATTTTTTTTGAGAAAAACATGACGCTTAGAGAGTATTTAAATAATCCTATTTAACAATGTTTCAAAAATAATTAACTAATAATAGTTAACTAACTTTTGAAACATTTAAAAATATGTGGAGTCGGAGTCGGAGTCGGAGCCAACCATTTGTTGAAAGCTGGAGTCGGAGTCGGAGTCGGCTAGAGTTGGTAGGCCGGAGTCGGAGTCGGAGTCGGAGCCAACCATTTGTTGAAAGCCGGAGCCGGAGTCGGAGTCGGAGTCAGCTAATTTGAGAAAGCCGGAGTCGGAGTCGGAGTCGGAGTCGTTTGAAATATGACCCGACTCCGCAGCCCTGGTGTCAAGATAGCACGACAAGATTGAAACTTCTTTCATATGTTAAGTGACAAAAATGCACGGAGTTTTTTCGGTTTTTATGAAATATCTCAGGATTGAAATCCAATTTTGGGGATCTGTAGAGGTCAAAAGGGAGCCATCGGGAACTGCACAAAATGGCGTTCTTAACTCAATCTGGCCAAAAAAGCACGTACGACAAGTTAGCACGACGGCGACGAAATGCAAATATCTTAACCGCCTAGCTCGTGTCTTGTGGTGTAGGCCATGACCACTGATAGATGCGACAAATGCAGAATGTTTAAATTCAATTTCACTACACCAACATTGCTACGCTGAGACCAACAGAAACTCACACGATTAAACATCATTCCATTCACTTGGAAACAAAGAGCCGCCAGTATTCTGGATGGATGTTATCTCCGGAAGAATGTTGCAAACCAAGTTTCTCGAAGTATTTTGGGATGAACGATAGATTGACAACATATACTGCAAGTTCACTAAATTTCTTGATTTTTTTTTCGAGCTTGAATCTGTGTTATACATTATTTTGGAAATGGTCAAACAATTTCCGAGAATTGACAGTCCATTTCAAATTAGTGAAGCATGAGATATTCTATTTTGTGCGATCCCTAACTAATTTTCCCTCAGGCAGACTTGTTTTACAAGAGACTGAATAAGAGAGAAGACTCCACCCACAACTTCCTGATTGATTGACACGTGTACAACACATTTCACTTTGCAATGCAACAGGAGCACTTCCTGCTGTGAAACGACTGGTTTACTACACTTTGCATACAATCGAGTTGCTTGTTCAGCATCAACATTGACTGCATTATCTTCGTGTCAGAATTTTATATCGACATGTCAACAACATTGAGGAAAAACAATATAAAGCACTTTGTGTTTTTAATAGTTTTTTCACAATTTTTTTATCAGTTATATTTTTTGATTTCATATAATTATGTATGGGCCTTTTCAAATGTTATTTTCAAGATGCTTTCATTTTTTGTCATTAGAAATCGGTGATCGTGATCAAGTGATCATCACTTAAAATCTTAACACTATTTTGGTGATGTAAATAAAATCTTGTTTATCTCATTTGATTTTATTTTCCGTAGGCATCTAAGCAACCATTGGTCCAATCTTTAATGTTTAGAAGCAGATTTATATTTTCAGAGATGATCAAGCTTGGTAATGACTTTTATACTGCCGCTCTAATCTAGTCCGTCCTATATGTAAAAACAGCAAGCCGAGCAAAACGCAATTTTATTTGTTTTTCTGATTGTTCACATGATTTAGAACCAAACTCAAAATTGACGAAATTACAAATGGGATGGGCTTGATTTGAGCGGCAGTATAGTTCAAAGGAGAACCCGTTCTCAGCTGTTAAAATTGTATGAAAACTTTTATGGACAAACTGATTATGCAAAATAATTTCTTGTTCATAGAAAAAGTGCAGACCAAGTATCGTCCGAATAAAAAAAAATCCAAAGAATCTGCTCATTTTTTGAGAACAGATGACAGCTGGTTCGATACCGTTGCCAAAGCATTTATCCATTCAATTTGTCTGAGCTGGTTTTGTTTCGCGGAGGATGGAAAATGTTTATTACTTTTGCGGTCACATTTTAGGCTAATAAATTATTGTAAATATGTTTCACTTTCCACACCAGCAGATTTGCTACTTTGGATGCAATTCTCTTTCGGTTTATTACGCTTCGTCATCAAAATCTAATAAACTTCGAAGCCAGAAAAGTAACTAGCAATGAAGTGACGCTTATCATTTAGTGAGATTTGAGAACGCTTCTTGAATTATTTTAAAAGCCTGTCAAACCTAAAGTTTTTCAGTTGAAAGCTGGTACGCAAGGAAAAGCTCACCAAAATTGAAAGGCGGAATGGCTGCAATCCCTTCAAATTTTCGCAACAAATTTACGCTCAGTCCACCGGGATCCGAGTTTCGTGTTCCGTGTCGAACTGTCCGACGCGTTCTTCCGACGTCCGAACGTGAACCATCCGCTTGAAGTGTGCTATTGGGCTGCATTTAGGATGATTGCCATCACGCTTAATAATAAAGCAGCAATCATGCGGTTAATCTCGACGGTTTTCGCGCTCAAAACGTGCCCAGGTTGAAATGCCGTCTGTTCTACCAGGGAGAATTTAGATGGAGTGGTGAAATTTTAATGCCGCCATCACAATAACGGGAAACTGCGCGCCGCCCTGGTATGTGCATAATTTCTTGAGCGGCTGCTGTGGGCGCCTGAAGGCAAATCGGAAACTTTTGCACCATCGTATTTCGTGCTTGAAAAAGCTAGAATGTTGTGGTTAGTTTGAGCTTTGAAAGTTGAAAATGTTGAGTAAAGTATCGACATCAAATCAACGTCACCACGACCGTGTCCTCGTGCAAAATAATTATCCGAGACCAATTCTTGCAAACATAATATTATAATAACTGGAACAGTTTTTTATCACGACCTAATCATGAAAAACACAAAAAAAAATAAAATCAATTCACCCACTTTTCTTGTTTAGTCTATTAGTTGTATCATTATCAACTATTCCAATGAAACTCCGTGTGTTAACATAACATTCATAATTAAATGATCTTCAAGAGCACACTCTTTAATTAGGTCCTCTCCAATGGTTCCTTGAACAGACAAGTGAACAAATTATTGTTAATAAACCTCATGGAAAAAATAGTTGAAGGGAAAAAAACAGCATTGAATAACATAAATTGAGATTCATGTTATTAGTAAGCTCTTAACAGACAGTCACTGGAAAAAGATTCTAAAAAATCTAAATCAAATTATTCGCTCTACAGCATAGGGGGATGGCGTCGCTATTTTTAGACCACATTTTCCACTTTTTCTCATCGAAACCGACTACTTCATCGACTTCATTTTGCTGGGCGAGATAGGACGCCGTCGATTTTTAAACGATGACTCAGCACAAGAGTGGAACTCTTGCACTTAGAAAAACCAGATGGCAGCACGATGTAACGCCACATCCCTATTGCCTTGGCGTTCTCGATTGCGAGATTCCTACTCGAAACTAGGTGTCCGAAGGCTTGATTGTTGAGGCTATTGCAAACCTACCTCTTTTTACACCTAAGCTTCCATCCACCCCGGGATTCGAACTGACGACCTTTGGATTGTTAGTCCAACTGCCTACCAGCGACTCTACCGAGACAGGACCCAGGGAGACGACTCCTACACCTGGACAGAGCTAACGCCCTAACCTCTTGGTTAGTCCGGGGCCAACATTTACTTCCCCATCCGACGGAAGGCGTGATCAGACAAATCTCGTCTCGAAAATTGCCACCGGGACCTTCTGAGATCGAACCCAGGCCGACTGAGAAAAAGATTCATTTAGAACAAAAAAGTACAGTCATAACACCTTCCACTTTGAAGAAAGTTCCAGGAAAATCGCATTGACTTTCGAGTCACTCTTCTCACTCTTCTTTTTTTTTAAACTTTCTTCCTTGACCATGGTCAGCATCTGCACACTGAACTGAACACTGAATTTGTCATCAGTTCTGTTCACTCTTTTACGCCAGGAAGTATCAACTAGAAAAAAGCGCTCTATCAATTACTCCGTCATGCAATAAAAAGTAAGGAACCGGAGAGGGGAAGGAAGCTTTCGCAATCACTGAAATATATTTCCAATCGAGATTAATTCGATTTTTTTGCATTACGCTCTTCCTGTATTCATTAGGCTTAATAAGTTAATAAAAAAAACTCAATAAGATAAATTGGCCACTGTTGTAATAGATGAACTTCTTTCAATAACGAAAACGTCTGCAGCTTTCTTTGTATCCCAAAATAATGATAACGATCTCTCGCACATTTGAAGCAAGGATAATTATCAAAAGAAATTACAACTTAGTCTCCAATGATCCTGTGATACAAATTAGAGCTTGTTCATCAGCCAACCCCAGAAACAAATTTCTAACCTCATTTATCAGCCTCGGGCCACAAAACCTGGCCGACAGTCAATCTTAGGACTTACATAAAGAACCAAAAGGCGGTGCCCCCGGGGGACTGCCGATAAATCGACGTCGACGGCACTCAATGTCGACAGATGAAATCGAAGAAAAAAATATAACGGTGTATCGAAACCAATTACCTATTCCAAGGGCAAATGTGACCCAAACTGTCTAGATTCTGCTGGTTTTGGCGAAAAATTTGGTCACCCCGGGTCACCATTTCATTTGAGTCTTTTTGTCAGAAATCACATTAATGCTGTGAAATAGGCCATATAAGCAGCCAAAAATTAGAGATAGATGGTTGTGCAATATTTGAAGAAAAATAGAACGCAACACACTTAGCAAAGCCATTGTTTGTGTAAAAATATTAATCCATTGCTCTGCTCCTGATTTTTTTTTTTTTTGCTGTAACAATCTTTTGGTTCTGTGACTGGAGATAAAATGCAATCTTAGGTAATCATTTTTCAGCAAACAATTAATATCTGTCTGCAAAAACAGCAAAATGAGAGGCAAGTTTGTCCATAACATAAGGCTACGTGTTAAGTTTTCAAGAAAAAAAAACTGGATTCCCCCCTGATTACTAGAACAAAGAACTGAATGTTTTAGGCTCTTCAGAAAGTGTGAACGATTTTGAAGCAAACTGCATCAACAAGTTGAGTTGATTGACATGCCTGCAATAAAAATGCACAACAGTGAAGAGCTTTCAGCGAGTGCTTTTTTAAGCAAAAAGAAATCGAGACAAGATCAAAGAGTATGTTACTTCCGTTTCGCTGGAAATGTCTCAAGATGGAAAGTTCATCAGACATTATTCGGTGACAAACAATTATATTTGAGCATTCCATTTGAGAGGCTCATAAGAATGAATAATTTCTCCCTCATTGAATCTGCTGAGAGGTGCTGTCGGAATAATTCAAATTAGATGTCATCAACGCATGAATAAATTTAATTGCTGTTAAATCAACAGAACAATTATTATTAACATTCAACCAAGCGAAAAATATTAAATTAGTTTGAGGCTTGAAAGATTCTTCTCTTTCATGTTTGACAGTTTCATAACAGAAAGTAAAAAAAAATGTGCAGCAGGGCGACATCCCTAAAGTACGTCACGCTCTAGGGGGGAGGGAGGTTTTCGCAAGCGTAACAAAGTGTGGCAAGGGGGGAGGGAGATCCTTGTGACCGTGACGTCACGCTAGATTATTTCTTGAATATTGAAAAATCACATTCAAAATATTTATATGTTGTTGTTTCATAATTTAACTTATTCAATGAACCCCGATGGTTTAACACCCATTGTTCACGGAGAAAAAAGAGTTCTCAAAATCGTGAACAAGCGTTCATGAAAATGGGAACCACGAACAAAGTGTTCAAATTTCATGGTACGTTTTTCAAAATTGTACCATGGGATTTGAACACTTTGTTCGAGGTTCCCATTTTCATGAACGCTTGTTCACGAATTTGGGAACTCTTTTTTCCCCGTGTTGTCAAACGAACGGGGTCACTTTTAGTTTGACACCCTCTTTACATAAAGCTCACACTTACCACCATACGTTTGGTTTGATTGTAGGTTAACCGAAGGTCAACCAGAATTTAAAATACTTTGATCGGTTTCGTATAGAACAGAAACAGAACAACAAAAATAGTGCATCGTATAAATATTGAATGCTTTCAAGCTCTCTAAAAACTACTCTCTTTATTCAGTCTGTAGTCCCGATACGCCTGAGATGAAACACTGATATTTGAATAATTTCTATCTGTGTATCACATTGTATATCCTTTTACTTAGTTAGCATCCCACATGCCTTTTAATTTATCAAAGAGAATAGGCTGGCGGGAAGCATGAGTGCCACCTAAAGTGCTATTTTTATTATTGAATGCCGGATTTTATTGAAGAAGGAATAAACCGAGCAGGTGAACTAAGTTACTTATTTGATTTCGATTTACCCCAGGAATATCAACGTTTGAACTTTGTGCCAAAGCTTGGGATTCTGACATCAGTTTGGCCACCGGCAAGTAAGTAAGGTTTTGAGAACAAAGCATGCGTGGGTGTAATGAATGGCTTATCGGCGAAGCTCGCCAGCAGAAATAAATAACGTCATGATTCGAAATCCGAAAACTTATTAGCATATCATTTTTGTTATAGCTTGCAAAAAAAAATCATGTAAAAAGTTGCAAATGTCGAAATATTGCGCGTATTGAGAAAAAATCAGTTTTGGTGATTTTCTTGTAGGGGTCTCAAAGATACGAGCGCAAGCGTTTTTGAAATTAATCGCAGCAACCGTGTTGATTTTCATTTTCCGTTGCTGTCAATTTACAAAGGTTGAGAAAATTATGATCAGGAATTCCGCCGGATGCAACGGTTCCGTGGCCTTCGCGGCAGGCATGGCGATCCTCGGTCTCCGTACCGGGTCGGATGGACGCTCTGTGGATGGTGATGTTTTTGTCGGGCCGAGTTGTCCCTCGTTGGTGAATCGGCTTCACTTGTATCCGCTTTTCGAGCCGGGCCACGGGATGCTAGGGCTGCCGATTCAACTCTGAAGATTTCTGCCCGATGAAAGGAACGCAGTGCGTTCATCCAGCCAGGTGCGAAGCTGAAAAACCACCAAGCCCGCCGCGAAGGCCATAGAACCGCTGCACAAAGCCCAGAAAACCGGCCAACCGCAGGCGTTCTTTTATAATGTAACACATTAAGGGGGTGGGGTTGAGGGCGGTTTGGTTATGGGGTAGGAGAATGTTACACTTGAGAAACCGGATGTGGCCACCGGGGAACATGGAAAACTTGTCCAGAAGACGAAATTGTACTAGAGACACTCTATATTCAAAAAATCAATTCAAGAAATTCTATACGTTGCATGATCAGTTTATATTGTTTCCTCAATACGGTTCTGCATGTGGCCAGCGGAGATCTTGAAACTCGTTTTGAAGTTCCATTCTTACGGATTTTTTTTATATAACAGGGTTCTTGGTAAAAAAATGAAATCAGTTTTCGTATGAATAAACTTGACGAAAATTCAACACATTTTTGATCTTTGGTTCGTGCGGTGTGATTTTTCATTACGTTCTGTTTCTGTGTGAAAAAAACAAGCTTTTGTAGTTTGCACGTAAATGTTTTGGTCTATTTTCCCCGTCGTCTTGCGCCTTTTAGCGCCAACAAAATCAGGCGGCTTAACCTTCAAGAGGGTCTCCTCAGGACATGCCCCGATAAGCGTATGCCCGGGCAGCAGGTTCGCCAACGAGGGGAGGGGAGCCTGCCCGACGAAGCCAACAACGCCCGCAGTGCCTCAATTCGATGGTACGGTACAGCTTATCCCGAAGGTCGCAGATTCCGGCACCAGTACGGATGCAACCGAGCCGGCCATGAAGCTTGCAGAACCGCAGATTCCGTCACCAAACATCAGCTAAAACCAACAAGCAATCGACAGCCAGCAGCAAAAGTCCCTACGATTTTTTTCATATTGACAGTCAACATGTTTTGATTTTTTTTGTCTAAGCCTACTCTCTTGCCTTCTCTATAGGTTTTTCCATTGCGACGGTATCTTTCTGCGGCGATTAATTGGAGCGCAGGATTCTAATTTTTCTTGAAATTATTAATATCATCAGGATGTAATATAAACAGCCAGTTTTAAGAGAAAATATTTATTTTCTAACCATTTTTCATCAGAATTTGAAAATTAAAATGACTCGATGTGCTTCGAATCCCGGACACTGATAAAAGCTAATGGCCTATCTACAATCACTTAGCTTAGAACATCTAAGTAAAGTAGTTACTTAGGAAAGTCTGCAACTTACGTTCGTCATCCACAATCAACTTAGAAAACTTGCTGGGCTGATATACGTTGCTATGCAGTTGTTTGTTTACCTTTGATATGGAAACGTCAACTTACCGTAGATTTTGAAATTTTCCAAACCAAACGTCAGTTTCTAATTTGATTACTTTTCCATTGTAGAAACTCAGATTCATTTCCATTGATTCAAATTCCTAAGCTAAGTGAAATTTTCTAAGCTAAGTGATTGTAGATAGGCCATAATTCGAAATCCGGACACTTTTGCTTCGAATTTCGGACGCTCAATTTTCTTATCAACCGCACAAATTTGGATGAAAATGTTAGTGAATTTCATTCTTTAGCTCTCAAATAAGCTGTTAATATCCAACCAATCGATATTTTATATAAAAGTTTGCTAGAATTTAAGAAAATCAAAACCATAAATTTCTGCTTTGCCTTTCCGGTGCATCGGACGTCTGAGAAATATTTCAGTGAAATGTTTCACATTTTTGGTAAACTTATAATTTTATTTGATATGGTTGTTTTGGCATTAACTACAGCGTTCAAACGAACTTCAAAAGAAAGTTGATGTTGGAATTCATCAAATAACATAGTTTGGACATTCATGATGCGAATTTATATCGAAAATTCGAATCATGACGTTATCCTCGCCGAGAGGCGTATGATGGTGCAAATTGTAGAGTTAGCGATTAATTGCCGGAACGGAACGTATACCGGTAAAGGTGTAGCTGACGTTTGACTGTGGGATTCTCCTTGCGGTTCTGGTTTTGGGGTCGGGGAGATCAAGGGTGGGAAAACATGTTATGCCACTACCTACTGCTCGTCTGCTACTTGTCCTGCCTCGTGGCCGACTGCTGGAGTTTCACCTCAGAATACCTAATTATTACTTCACCCTGCTCGACTACGACACCGTTGATGACTCGATCGAAACGATGAGTGGTTCCGGCGCCGGTGGGAACCACAAGAGTCCCAGTCCCAGAACGAATGGCAGACCTGGAGGTGGGGGACTCCGATACGCTCACGATTTAGTTCAGTGAGTCGAAAGAAATAGAACGAATGATTGATATCAGTGATTTCGATAGCATCTCGACCAGTCAAAAGCATAGCATAGCATAGCATTGGTGTCTACCCGTAGCTGCTACTTCGTTATTGACCAGGACCCCCAAACATTGCTCCGTGGACCACAGATGAAAAGTAGGAACCAATCATCACCCCTTCGCAATTTTCAAAGGTCCCTATCGTGCTGATCAATACCGACGCCGGCCACGACCAGTGGTAAGACACGGGGAAGTGGATGGGAATGTTAGCCGATACTTGAGTGATGGGACCGCCAAATCGACTGCGTCTCCGACAAAGTATCACATGAGTTTTGAGGGGTTAGTAAGATAGGTATGAGGTCAGGATTCACTGTGGTAGATGATGCGACCATGAGCAATTTGTTTATCGGTTGAAATTTTAAAAATCTTAGGCAGCCGGCTGCGGAAAGATACCTATCTAGGGATTTAAATATAGTATTAATTCGACCGCGATTCTCCAGAAATTCTCCGTCGGCGTGCCTTCCGATCAACGGTGATGTAGGAAGGGCTTTATTAATTAAAATTATTTTATATCATAAGCCTTAAAACATATCCGTCGACGTGCCTTCCGATCCTCGATGATATGCAAAGGGCTTAATCCAGCAATACGACTTGCTTGTCTCAAAAAACAAAAATCGGATCGTTTCTATCGAAAACTATATAAAGAGAACAAAAATAAAATTCATCGGCCAACGAACGCGCGAACAAAAAATAAATGAAAAAAGAAGAAGAAGAAATCCAATCACCCCATGTACACAAATAGCGACACAAAAGAGACGGAAAAAACGAAAAAAAAACAGGACTGCGCGTCCACACAGGCACCGCACTACTGATGCCATTATTTAATTATAATGACCAATCACCCCATGCACTCGAACAGCGACACAAAAGAGACGGAAAATAACACGAAAAAACAGGACTGAGCGTCCACACAGGCACCGCACTACTGATGCCATTATTTAATTATAATGACCAATCACCCCATGCACTCGAACAGCGACACAAAAGAGACGGAAAATAACACGAAAAAACAGGACTGAGCGTCCACACAGGCACCGCACTACTCACATCTCGACCAGTCAAAAGCAGTCGAAAAACAATCGCACCCTCAATTTTCCATTTGGTGTGGACTTGGCTCACTCATCAACACGATTCGCACCCGTTGCCATTCCGATGCCTCGTGGCGCGGTGGTTAGCGACTTCGGCTACGGATCCCTAAGTTGCTATGGGGCACAGGTTCGATTCCCGCCTTATCCTCCTGGCCTACTATCGGATGGGGAAGTAAAACGTCGGTCCATTTGGGTAAAGGAGGTTTGCCTAAAAATGAGCAGAAACTTGCAACAGAGACCACAAAAGACCCGGGGTCGTTAAAGTGCATTGCTTTGCTTTATTGCCATTCCGATTCCACCGATGCTGCCTCCAACGAAGCCGGCCGTCCAACTAAGCAAGAAATTGATCAAAAGGGAGATAATGAAAAATATAAGAAAAACAGTCGGAAAAGGCCTGCTATAACTAAAATCACTCAACAATTTCGATGAGATGAAGATAGAATTAAAGCCGTTCCGGGAACGACCACGGCACGTGCCAGGTGGAGGCGGGTCAATCGATGCCAAAACGACAACGCATGAAAAAGTTATTTCCAGTCACGACAAGGCAGAACGAGCCAAACACGTGGTGGAGACTATGTTTGAATGCAATCGAAAAGAACACATAAAGTGTCGTCACCAGTGTTGAAAATTCGACGACTATGATTAATTTTGCGATTAATCGCTGCCTGATACACCTCACGAATAAGACTGCTGAGAATAATCTTTATTCTCGAATTACCACGACTAGCTGTCATTCGTCGCGTCACGTGTCGATGATTATAAGAACCCATGACTGCTGGTGTTAAATGGGGAAAATTATAATCAGATCGCAGCAAGTTGACGATTAAACCCAATCATTCAAATTTTTACTCGTCTCTGCCACAGCCAGCGATCAAGTGTCAGTCGGGAAAGAAGAGATCAAAGTTTACTCAGAGGGCCTTTCTTCAGGCAATCGTTATTCGCTCGAAGTGATTTTTTTTCAACCTTGGTCGTCACCTTTCTCACGCACCTCAACGGAGACACCTTGACCTGGACGACGAAGGTAAGTTTCAGTCCATTGCCTACTTAGAAGAGAAGTATTAGAAAAGTGTCAAAATAAATGATGACCCAACTTTCCCGCCAACCATTTTCCAGCATCAACTCATGACGATAAAAACTACCCTAATGACTTCCTTCCGGTGGAGCACGCCAGCAGCGATTCCGTTCAACAGGGCACCGTTAATGAAGTCAGTCCGGATCAGCAATCGAACTTTCGGTGGAAGCAATTAAAAGTGAAACTGGCAGTGCAAATAATGCACCGAAGCAAAATTTCAATTACGACTAACGATTTCAAACATTGTCCGAAATGCATCCCCTGCTGACTCTCTAGGAAGATGGCCCATAGGATGTTCGAGTTATCGATGGTAGCAATACGTCGTACTAACCTTAACAAAAACCGCCATCACGACCATCGAAACGATTTGATTTTCTCTCTAAAATATTGATGCCTAAAAAGTCTAACTTGTTTTGCGCAATACTTTTTTCCGGCACTAATTTTATTCTATATCCAACCACTCGAAAAGGATGATGAAAGCGCTACGCAAATTGAATGTTTTGCATCAAAAAGTTTATCTAGCACTAGCCAATGCAAAATTGTTTCCACAACTTGGTGCCTGGTGGCTACACCTGGTGCAGAATTGGACATATCGCTTTCGACCATAAAAACCCGAATGAAGAATGAGAATTCAATTCACTGACTTTTTCCAGTTTTAGACGATATGATTTCTGTTTTTGTTGCCATCAGTGACTTAATTAAGTGCTTCACCCATAAAAGATAAAACCATTATTTAAATTCCATTTCGAACCTATTATCGCCCGGCAACTTCAAACCACAGTATGCAGCTTCCAATTTGTTTTCCAATTCAAACTTTTTTTTCTTTCGTGACAGAAATCCAAATCATTCAAAAACAATTTAAAGTTCTTAAAGCATCGCCCATTTCAATACAGTCGGCATTCACATGCTCTTAAATCTAAATTTATGGCCTTTTTTGAGAAATTCTCCCCCGACTAAACGTGGGCAGTGATGGAATCTTGCAAACAAATTGAGATTCAATCTAAAACCGCCGAGCGGATGCGTGGGCATTCACGCCTGATAGATCGCTTTTTTATTTTTAAGCTTACCACAGGGAGAGGTGGCAACCTTTGTTCCTGACCACGCCGCTTTAGTGACAAAACCTATTAAGCTGGTTGCACTGAAATGAAACTTTTGGGCAGATTTCTTTTGAATTTGCATCATTGGTTTTGGAGACTTCCATAGAAAACTGCTAGGCAAATATTCGAAAATATGTATCTTGATATTGGGTTTCGGATCGATTTGGTATCTTCGGCAAAGCTGTAGGTTGTGATTACGACTAATATCAGGGGAGTTGGATGGTTTTACAAGTTATCAATTCAATTCGGTTTTATTGGTGAATAATCAAGATACAATAAGTTCTTTTGAGGTACATAACAGAGTTTTGAAGTTCCTTACAGCTGTGTGTTACATCATAATCCATTTTGGAACAGTTATTGCTTGTAAATAAAGGTGTCACCAAGAGTAAGAAAAAAAAAACTTACTAAAATTGCAAGGGAAAGGGGATAGAAATAGAAAAAGCTTAAAACTTGATCACAGTTTTTTATCCTTTATAGATGTGCTTGATCATCAGCTCCCCAAGGGCCAGGAATTGCTCCGCCTTGTTACGGCAGATCCGAAACCGCGTCATCATCTCCCCTGCGAGAGCAAAGAACTCTGGCAGGATAAAGAGATCTTCTCCGGTAACTTCTTGCTGGGCCGTATTGCCACTGCCGGCAGCGACCACGCTGGCGAACGATCGCCCCCGCTGGCGAACGATCGACCAGCTGCCGGCACGGTTTCGCTCGTACTTCGCTGAGGAGGGTGGGACGCTGCTGCTTTCTTCTTCCTCCTTTCCTGCTCCTCGAGGTAGTTTTTCCGTGCGCTGCATCCACGGTAGTTGCTGGTATGGTTACCTCCACAGTTTGCGCACTTAATGCGCTTTGAAAAATATTTGCAACGGCCTTATTGATTTTTAATATTTTTTTTTAGCAATTACATTTTTTTTCAAACGTTTCTAATTTTCAGTCGCATTCAAATAAACAATCTCAAATTATTTGATTTTTTTCATCAATTACGTTAAACGCCACTTTTTGATTCTGTTCCCTTTCAGCTGCTTACCGCCTGACAAAAACATTTTCGTGACTCTTCCGTTGACCATTGATTGAGCGTTTTTTTATATGGAATGTTACGTTCCTTCCGTGCTCCGTACTAGCATGATAGAGCAAAACTTTTATTTTTCTTTTGAATGTTAAATATAATGCTAGTAGCAAAATGCCAGACGTAGATCAGGTTTACAGGAAAAATCTCATTGTTTTAAACATTCTTATGGAATGTTTTCTTGACTGTTCATTGAACCAGATTTCGTAAATATTTTTTTAAATCCTAAAATTTGTTAAATTTCGTTTCCAGAGTTATATTGCTTTAATATACAAACCAATATAATTTTACATCATTTTTATTAGTTAAATAACAGAAATAAAAAAAATGATGTAATACAGTTTTTATCTATAAAACTATAGTAGAAATTATCCATCGGTTATAAATTAGATAGTAGAAATTTACCAATTTGTTCATGAGTTTTTCATCCAGAGTTGTTGAACTACTAAATTACATACATCAGTGAGATAAATTAACATTTTTTCTGGCAATTTTTGTTATTAAAAGTTTTATTCAGGGAATATTTTAAATTTATAGATAATTTGCTAGTGGACAGTTTTTCATAAAATTCGATTACATTTCAACAATCCAAGAAAACGTAAGAAAATCATTTTCTTTTCAAGTTCTTTTATAGAAACATGCTATATGAAAACAATGGATTTTTGATGAAGCAGTTTCTTCAATTTAATTTTAAAGAAACATAAGATGAAACTCTTTAAAATCTTTTTTTGCATACAATATTTTACAGTTTTATAATTCTTCTCAATAATTATACCGTTGACCAGGTGAATTTAAACGAGTGGTATTTCTGATTTGCTGATTTCCATATCCTTTGAATTTTTGAACCCAAGCCCCCCCCGAACAAAAATCCTGGCTACGGCCCTGGTTTCGTGAGAGGCTCTTCCACGAATCATATTGTTAACAAATGATTTCCGAGCTAGACATTACCATTACCGAGAGTGTCATTTCTTCTCGAATTTCCCTCGCTGTTCCATAGAAATTGTTACCGTCTCAGTCCTGTTTCGAATAGCTTGTTTAGACTAACAACACGCTAGGCTGTTGCGTGTGACAGAAAATCCGGATAGAAATCAAAATTTCTAGCCTAATGTCGAACAGAAGCAACGTAATCCAAGATTTGAAGTAGAGGCTTTCCGTGAGCCACTGTCGTGTTCTGTGTGTTCTAATCATGAAAATAGCTACAGTATGTATAAAAAGTATTTACACCCCTTGGGCACTATGCACATATTGTGATGAAACATCTAAACAATTTAATGTTGACAGAAACCTAGTACTACGTTTTGTTCAGAAACTCATGCCAGACATTTTGCTACAAAAAGCTCATGAAAAGATGATTTCTATAAAAAGTTATATAACAAATACTATTACGAAACTAAAAAGGTGCAAAAAGTTTGTACACCTTTCGAAAAATTAACATAAATAATGTTATTTGTTGACAAATCACCATAAATCCAGTCTCCCAACTTCAAATAGGCATCCTTGACTGATTTATAAAATAATTTGGATTGAATATAAAGTTTACTAACAACTTAGTATAAAAGTTTATATAACTCTGGAAATTCTATATAAAACTTATCTAAACTTAATTTTGCAAACTTTTAATTCAACTAAATGTCAATATATTACCATATAATTGCTAAATAAACATTTTGGAGTGGGTATAACACCGTTTTGGGGGTATTTGTATCGATAGAATAGATTTTTCGTTGGAATTTCGTACCAACCCGGAATTACGTCGTCGGAAAATCCGCCGGCATCCGAACCGGTCCACAATTCTTAAGTCAACCTATGTGGCATCGGAAAGGGCATTAAAAAGGTATTTAAAAACGTGGGTTTTATAGAAAACCTAGATGTATGGGTATCAAAAGATCGGAAATTTTATGCCCTTTCCGATGCCACATAGGTTGACTTAAGAATTATGGACCGGTTCGAATGCCAGCGGATTTTCCGACGACGTAATTCCGGGTTGGTACGAAATTCCAACGAAAAATCTATTCTATCGATACAAATACCCCCAAAACGGTGTTATACCCACTCCAAAATATTTATTTAGCAATTCTATGGTAATATATTGACATTTAGTTGAATTAAAAGTTTGCAAAATTAAGTTTAGATAAGTTTTATATAGAATTTCCAGAGTTATATAAACTTTTATACTAAGAAGTTAGTAAACTTTATATTCAATCCAAATCATTTTTTTAATCAGTCAAGGATGCCTATTTGGAGTTAGGAGACTGGATTTATGGTGATTTGTCAACAAATAACATTATTTATGTTAATTTTTCGAAAGGTGTACAAACTTTTTGCACCTTTTTATTTTCGTAATAGTATTTGTTATATAACTTTTTATAGAAATCATCTTTTCATGAGCTGTTTGTAGCAAAATGTTTGGCATGAGTTTCTGAACAAAACGTAGTACTAGGTTCCTGTCAAACTTTAAATTCTTTACATGTTTCATCACAAAATGTGCATAGTGCTCAAGGGGTGTAAATACTTTTTTTACATACTGTATATACGGCTGAGCTCCTCATAGCTCCCCACTTATGAGCGGAATCAAGCCTTTCCTGCTCATCGAGGAGTGGTTAGAAGTGGGGGAAGACATTTTCTCACGTCTCTCACAGAGACATTCCTAGCCATAGACAAGGCAAGAGATAATGATGAAGGATGCTGTGGAGTGCAACTGGAGCATAAGCGCTTCATTGTTCCGAGGCGGATATTCCTTCCTGATTTAATTCGACGTGTTTGCTTCTTCTTATGTAGCTTCAGTTCTCAGTGGGTGGGCTTCAGCCAAAGTATGACTTAATACTGCTCCAGATAAAACGTGGCTTATGAGTAGAGTTAAATCTGTGCAATGCTTCCCCTCCACGGAGCACGTGCATGAACGATGAATGCCAAACAGAGGCTGATTTCTGCTTTTAAGACGAGACGAGTGCGTGCCTTTAATTCACGTCACTTTTCACACGACACACGGGTTATTGAGTTTGTGCCAGCTCTGAGATTATTTGCTTAGATTATTGTTTCTCCTGTTCGTGCTGTCTGTTGGTTGTGGAAAATTGCTATGACTTATAGCATTACCAAGGGTAATTGTATAAAATAAGGCTTCATTGCCAGCATTAAATCAGGGAAGTCACTGATGTGGTGCGAATATACTTTATATTTCCACCTTACACAATAATCCACTAATGATTTACCACCAGCTGGTTTACAGATTCATTGGCAAAATGTGACAACTTTGTAACAGTTGGTTGCAGTGTGTGAGTATATGACGCCCACGTGGTATCACTCTTCTATTTTTATGACAACCACACACCATGCAATTGAGGGTAAGGCTCGATTCATACCAGATCGAGTCCACCATCAATATATGAAGATTCATTCACCAGAACTGCCGTTTTACGGCGATATGATATATACGCCATTGAGGTAATTTTGCTGTAGACACGATTTTCTGTTTTTGTTCATTTTTTCAATTTAAAATGACTAATTTATGGTCTGCTCTGTAGAAACTGTTAAAAAGTACAATAAAAATGTGGCCCCTACAAAATTTCTTGTTTTTTTCCTATTCCCTACGATTTTAAAATCACAAACATCATTTGGCCGAAAAAATAGCAATAAAAAATCACTACTTTTACTTCCCAATGATGTATGTATACATTGCTCGATCAATGCAGGCTTTATTTTTTGTGCCAGCTATTTTGACAGCTGAGCGGATCCCTTTATGCATTGTCCACGTGGATACTTTAAGGGGAGGTGGGAGGGCATTAGGGAGCGTTCTTTTATTACGTAACGCAGTTGGGGGTGGGGGTCGGAGGCCGTGTTACGCTCAATACACAAATTTTAAAATTTGTATGGAAATATTGTTACGAATGGGGAGGGGGTCTAAAAATCCGATTTTTTTGCGTTACGTAATAAAAGAACGCTCCCTTAGCGATTGTCTACGCTCCATAAACACATTTTTTGCATGAACAATTGTCCGCAAGGGAGGTGGGTGGGTCTAGAATTTTCAAAAAAGTGTATACGTGGATGTGGATAAGGTGTCATCCATTAAGTACGTCACATTAAAATCAGCCAAAATTTACTCCACCCCCCTTGGTCACGATTTCCCTATGCTTTTAACAAGCAATGTCACGCTTGCTTAAAACCCCCTCTTCCCTCAGAACGTGACGTACTTTATGGATGACGCCTAATGGACGTCCCCTGAAGAATTAAATCGAAATAATGTAATAAAATATTGCCCAGTCTTGATTTGGTCTCAAAAACCTCAAATCAACATTCAAACAGTATTGAATTTGACTTCTATCAATTCTCAATGTAAACATACATCATGATGAGTAAAATTGGCGTATAAATCATTGTTTGTTTGCTTAATAAAATGGGCCCCAGAGCAGTTTTTTGAAAAATTCTTTCGTCAGGAGGTAGCTTTTAAGATTATTTATCAGACTGTACAATAAAATTGAAAATGTCCAAAATGGCGTATACATCATATCGCCGTAAAACGGCAGAGAATATGTCTATTGTTTCTCGGATTAGTTTTCAAAAAGACGTAAGAGCCATTGGTAAACAAAGCCCTTTTTGCATCTTTATTTGATTTACTTACGAGAAATCAATTTCAAAACAGCTTGAGATTATTCATCTACACGTCCTTCAATCGCCCTAAACCTAAAACAAATGAAATATTGTTTCAATTTGGAGAAAAACGAAAATAAGTGCCGGAGGTCACGGTGGCTCTTACGGCTTTTTGAAAACTCAGGCTTAGAAACATCTGCTTCTGTCAATTGTGAAATTTGACTATAACATTTTTTGCTTCAACTGGAATATGCACCCAGCCAAGAACGGGTTGATCGCAATACAGAACAGCTTGGTTCCAATTGGGTAATTCTCCGCCAACTCACACAGCAGTTGCCCCGACCCCTCTTCGATTTGCGTGAAACTTTGTCCTAAGGGGTAACTTTTGTCCCTGATCACGAATCCGAGGTCCGTTTCTTGATATCTCGTGACGGAGGGGCGGTACGACCCCTTCCATTTTTGAACATGCGAAAAAAGAGGTGTTTTTCAACAATTTGCAGCCTGAAACGGTGATGAGATAGAAATTTGGTGTCAAAGGGACTTTTATGTAAAATTAGACGCCCGATTTGATGGCGTACTCAGAACTCCGAATAAACGTATTGTTCATCGAAAAAACACTAAAAAAGTTTTAAAAATTCTCCCATTTTCCGTTACTCGACTGTAAAAAATTTTGGAACATGTTATTTTATGGGAAATTTAATGTACTTTTCGAATCTACATTGACCCAGAAGGGTCATTTTTTCATTTAGTACAAAATTTTTCATTTTAAAATTTCGTGTTTTTTCTAACTTTGCAGGGTTATTTTTTAGAGTGTAACAATGTTCTACACAGTTGTAGAGCAGACAATTACAAAAAATTTGATATATAGACATAAGGGGTTTGCTTATAAACATCACGCGTTATCGCGATTTTACGAAAAAAAGTTTTGAAAAAGTTGGTCGTCATCGATCATGGCCGTTCATAGTCACCCGCGACAGAAACGGACGACGAAACGAAGAAAAACGCAAAAAGTAACTTGAGCATGTCATGTATCTATGCAGGATGATGTTTTAGGATGATGCCTTGAAGTTTTGCATCATTTCCGGCATTATTCTGTGGAATAGTTTTTGTTATATTTACCAAAACCCATAAAGGCGGGCCGAGGTACCCCAACGGATTCCGGAATATCTCCGGTAAAAGTGAACCATACTTGTCCCCCCTCTGACAGTTCAAAATATACACAAATCTGGATCGTTTGCAACTGGAAGCATCCAAATTTAGAATTGAAGTTATGAAATATTTAAGAAAAAAAATAGGAGTCAAATGACTACCCGAGCGTTTGAGTGTTAATAGAAATATTGAATGAATGAAGAGAAAAAAAACTCTATCCATACAAATCTCTACTCGATAAATTTTTAACAATAAAAACTTTAAGTGCTCTTTGAACAACCTCAGAAGGGAGAAATTATGTTTTTCCCTGTGAGCTAAAAAACATTCTATCAAGATTGTTGCTAGAGCTATAAATTAATCACTCATCTGTGAGGGGCATTCCAAACCCACTTTAACTAGAAATCCTATTGATGCTCTCGGAAAGGTCTCATACCTGAAAAGGAAACTGGATTGATGGTAGGTACAGGAAACCCTTCAATTCTTTTCCAATCCAGAAAAGGGAATTGTGGAACCTTTGCACGGTATGGTTCACATTCCTGGAGCATCAAGTTGTGAGTTTTGCACTTTGATATTGATCTCAGGGGGATTAAAAGATCCATGGTAAAACAACATAAACAGTTCAGTTGGAGTCAAACATCAAAACAATGATTAGAAAATGGGATTTATACAAATTTTGTATCAATTGCTCATTTTTCTCGATTTGGTCTTTTTATTAAACATAAATGTTATGATTAAGAAATATAGGTGATGTTTTAGTTAAAGTTAAGCATGTTTTGATTTTAACATTTAAATAAATATATTTAATTAAATATGCAAAGTTCATGCTAAATACTCAACCTGAATTTCGCTGAATCATAGAGCCCATTATAAAAGTGTTTCGTACCACTCATCAGCCGAATTGCAAAGCTGCGGTTGAAACTCTTCAAAAGGCTTCTTCCCCGTAAACAGCTGCCTCACCGTCAGTGAGCAAATAGTGCCCGGTGTCTATGCTCGCGCGCAGGATGAAGGAGATGCATTTGCAGCAATTTATCGTCGATTTTCCATCCGCTTTTACCAATCCACTCTGATGGAGGGATGAAAGCTCTGAAGTAGCAATCAATTTCTGCTATCGACAAAGAACCATTTTTTGTCGATGCATAATGTGGATTTAAAAAAATATATATATTGAGGGCAACCATAGGATGAAAAGACTTTTTTGCTGATGAGATGCTTCTGTTTGGGCTTTATTTAGCGAATTTGTGCATTCAAAAATTTGCGCTTCTCCAAGAACTTCCGTCATTTTGCCAAGGAAGTTGTTCCTCATTTTTTCCATTCATGAAAGGTGTAAACGTTTAAATAAACGACAGCATTACCATTCACCTCAAAAACAACAGGACAGGGCCGATTGACAATTAATCACTATAAATTTGCTATAAATTTGCTTGAATGTTGACAAGAATCATAAAAATGACAGACATGCTCAATAATGGACATAACTGCAACAATGAGTTTCCCAATCTAAAATCGTGTGGAAAATGTGTTTGTATTTTGCTTTAGTTGCACATGTTTTAATCCTATCAAGCTCAAATTTCGAATTGAGGTTCAGTAGGGTAGGGTAGTCATCAATGAGACACTTTTGGTTTCCAACTTTCAACGATTTTTCTAATTTTTTCATCAGCATTTTTAATGAGCTTTTTGTTTTCTTTCGTTTCATGTGTTCTAACACTGACCAAAATATGAGATCGATCCGACATCTACAGCCAGAGTTATTCAACTGTCTCATTGTAGACGCACTTGGCAGGAACAATGAAAACCAATACTTTTCTAATAAAACATCATGATTTTGTATTGTCCCATAGCAGGTGACTTGCCTTAAACATTTTAGAGTAATTTTACCAACGTGAAAGTTTAATTAACAAAAGTTATACTATAAAGCATTTAAATTTTGTAAAATCCATATATTTATACCAAATAACTTTGTATTTTTGGTTAAAGGAGATTAAAACTCTATAAATATGCCAAAAATTACTTTCAATTCATGTTTTGAAAGACTTCCGTGATGGATTTTGAAAAGTTTAATGAAGAAAAATCGAAGTGTCTCATTGTTACCAATAGGCTGAAATGAGTGGGGAACAATGAGACAGCCAAGGATTCTGGCTTTATTCTAAATTTTGGCCAAACCTAATGAAAGAACATTGTAGCCCAATTCAATTCCTATGGAACGTCGAAAGAAATTTGAAGAAATATTAGTTTGGGTGTATATGGCAGCCTACGAGCGAAAAAGTATTTTTTGTCCATAACTTACTTTTACACCCAAAAATCAAACATTTATGAATAACTTTTCAAGAAAGCGTCCATAACCAAAGCCACTATTATGGTAGATGTGCATCTAGTAAACACACCTTCACGGAGAAAAAAGAGTTCCCAAAATCGTGAACACCCGTTCATGAAATTGGGAACCACAAACAAAGTGTTCAAATGCCATGGTACGATTTTCAAAAACGTACCATGGAATTTGAACACTTTGTTCGTGGTTCCCAATTTCATGAACGGGTGTTCACGATTTTGGGAACTCTTTTTTCTCCGTGTTTCCCCAAAATATGAGCCTGGTTGCTGAGTGGGAGGTGGGACTTAGAAAACATCAATTTTCCTGTTTGTAAACCTTTGCATGGCAATATCTCAGCAACTAAGGGTCGTATCAGGGTAATTCTCTACCAACTCACACGAAATCGGAAAAAGTTGCCCCGATCCCTTTTCGATTTGCGTGGAACTTTGTCCTAAGGATATTTTTTGTCCCTGATCACGAATCCGAGATCCGTTTTTTTATATCTCGTGATGGAGGAGAGGTAAATTTGGTGTCAAAGGGACTTTTATGTAAAATTAGACGCCCGATTTGATGGCGTACTCAGAATTCCGAAAAAAACGTATTTTTCATCAAAAAAAAAAAACAACTAAAAAAGTTTTAAAAATTCTCCCATTTTCCGTTACTCGACTGTAAAAAATGTTGGAACATGTCATTTTATGGGAAATTTATTGTACTTTTCGAATCTACTATGACCCAGAAGGGTCATTTTTCATTTAGAACAAAAATTTTCATTTGAAAATTTCGTGTTTATTCAAACTTTTCAGGGTTAATTTTTAGAGTGTAACAATGTTCTACAAAGTTGTAGAACAAACAATTACAAAAATTTTGATATAAAGACATAAGAGGTTTGCTCATAAACATCACGAGTTATCTCGATTTTACGAAAAAAAGTTTTGAAAAAGTAACATTTTGCGTTTCTCTTTTTCGTCGTCCGTGTCTGTCGCGGGTGACCATGAACGGCCAAGATCAACGACGACCAACTTTTTTAAAACTTTTTTTCGTAAAATCGCAATAACTCGTGATGTTTATAAGCAAACCCCTTATGTTTATACATCAAAATTTTTGTAATTGTCTGTTCTACATCTTTGTACAACATTGTTACACTCTAAAAAATAACCCTGCAAAGTTAGAAAAAACACGAAATTCTAAAATGAAAAAATTTATTCTAAATGAAAAAATGACCCTTCTGGGTCAATGTAGATTCGAAAAGTAAATTAAATTTCCCATATAATGACATGTTCCAAAATTTTTTACAGTCGAGTAACGGAAAATGGGAGAATTTTTTAAACTTTTTTGGTATTTTTTTCGATGAAAAATACGTTTTTTCTGAATTCTGAGTACGCCATCAAATCGGTCCCTTTGACACCAAATTTCTATCTCATCACCGTTTCAGGCTTCAAATTATTGAAAAACACCTCTTTTTTCGCATGTTCAAAAATGGAAGGGGTTGTACCGCCCCTCCGTCACGAGATATCAAGAAACGGACCTCGAATTCGTGATCAGGGACAAAAGTTACCCCTTAGGACAAAGTTTCACGCAAATCGAAGAGGGGTCGGGGCAACTGCTGTGTGAGTTGGCGGAGAATTACCCATTTATTTTTCAAGCTTGTTATTTTTCAAAAGCTGCAAGAATTTCAAGCATAAGTCTTTTGTCAATGACAAATGTATTTGTTGTGGCGAACATGAATTTATCAGCTGAGTAGATTTTGCTGATGCATGTTGAGCATAGTGACATAATTTCCGTTATTTCACTAACTGCAACTGCTGCACGAAAAAATAACATAAAAATGCAAAATTATGATATATCTGTTGCGGTATTGCTGTCCATGGACTGAGCATTGATTGAGCAAAGGTGAAACCGTGAAAGAGTACACCGTGAAACTGCATCAAAACTGTCCCGAGAAAAATGTTTCATAATTTCTCATCCTGAAGTCACAATTTATAGCTTACATAGATCTTCATGTTTTGCCAAGACATCCTTGGCGTTGATCCTTTTTTTTCATGAACATTCAATACATTTTTTACATAATTCTTCGCCACATCCGGCTTGTGCGCAGCTACTGTTACGGCAACTGTTCATCATTCAGTGTTGAAACGCATCTATAGCTATAGCGTAAAGAAACACATTGACTTTTCAATGCCACCATTGCAAACACTTGAATCGACAAACTGTTTTTTTTTTTTTTTTAAATTTATATTTATTCAAATTTCTTTTCCATGTACATTCATTCAGTTAAAATATTATTGAGTGTCCAATCACAAACGATGACTTTTCACCTCAATTTTAAATACTAGCAACTTTCATTTATTCATGAAATATTGTAACTTTCGCTATTCAGTGATTTCAAATGTAGGAGGTCCTACATGTACAAAAGGAAAAGGGATACCTTAAAACTAACTTATAAACTATATAAAGAGCGGATCAATGCAGCTGAAGACTGCAATGATTTTTGTCGAAATGCATCAATTATCTTATTGGACATAACATCCAAAGTGTCAACTTCGGCTAATTGATGAAGTTCACTGGTGCTGAACCAGGGAGGAAGTTTCAGAATCATTTTCAGAATTTTGTTCTGAATCCTCTGAAGTTTTTTCTTCCTGGTTAAGCAACAGCTTGTCCAGATCGGCACAGCATAAAGCATGGCAGGTCTGAAAATTTGTTTATAAATTAACAGTTTATTCTTGAGACAAAGTCTAGAATTCCTGTTTATAAGTGGATACAAACATTTAATATATTTGTTACATTTAACCTGGATACTTTCAATGTGATCCTTGTAAGTAAGGTTTTGTCAAAACCAAGTCCAAGATATTTCACTTGATCCTCCCACTTTAAATTTACCTCATTCATCTTTATAATGTGATGACTTTTTGGTTTAAGAAAATCAGCCCTTGGTTTGTGAGGGAAAATAATAAGTTGAGTTTTGCAGCATTTGGAGTAATTTTCCATTCTTTCAAATAAGAATTGAAAATATCCAAGCTTTTTTGTAATCTTCTTGTGATGACACGAAGGCTTCTGCCTTTGGCGGAGATGCT
Source organism: Culex quinquefasciatus (assembly GCF_015732765.1). Lineage (NCBI taxonomy): Eukaryota > Metazoa > Arthropoda > Insecta > Diptera > Culicidae > Culex > Culex quinquefasciatus. The sequence goes on from NC_051863.1 coordinate 107,203,656, forward strand.
TGTGTCATCAGCAAAAAGTGATTTCTGACATCCTGGGGGCAAATCAGGCAAGTCAGAAGTAAAAATATTGTATAAAATTGGACCCAAAATGCTTCCTTGAGGGACGCCAGCACGTACAGGTAGTTGATCAGATTTGCTATTCTGATAACATACCTGCAGAGTACGATCCGTCAAATAATTTTGAATAATTTTCACGATATAAATCGGAAAATTAAACCTTTTCAATTTCGCAATCAAACCTTTATGCCAAACACTGTCAAATGCTTTTTCTATGTCTAGAAGAGCAGCGCCAGTAGAATAGCCCTCAGATTTGTTGCTTCGAATTAAATTTGAAACTCTCAACAACTGATGAGTAGTTGAATGCCCAAGGCGAAATCCAAACTGCTCATCAGCGAAAATTGAATTTTCATTAATGTGCGTCATCATTCTATTAAGAATTATTCTTTCGAATAATTTACTAATAGATGAAAGCAAACTAATGGGCCGATAGCTTGAGGCTTCAGCAGGATTTTTATCCGGTTTCAAAATCGGAATTACTTTGGCATTTTTCCAACTACTGGGAAAATATGCCAAATCAAAACATTTGTTGAAAATTTTGACCAAGCTACTTAAAGTTGCTTCTGGTAATTTTTAATTAAAATGTAAAAATGCCATCCTCACCAGGGGCTTTCATATTTTTAAATTTTTTGATAATAGATTTTATTTCATTCAGATCCGTATTAAAAACTTCATCTGATGAAAATTCTTGTTCAACAATATTCTGAAATTCTATTGAAATTTGATTTTCAATAGGACTCAAAACATTCAAGTTGAAATTATGAGCACTCTCAAACTGCTGAGCAAGTTTTTGAGCTTTTTCCCCATTAGTTAATAGAATATTATCACCATCTTTTAAAGAAGGGATGGGTTTTGAGGTTTCTTAAGAACCTTTGAAAGTTTCCAAAAGGTTTGGAATAAGGTTTAATTTGTTCGACATCTCTTGCGAACTTTTCATTTCGCAGGAGAGTGAATCTGTGGTCAATAACCTTTTGCAAATCTTTTGAATTCGCTTCAGTGCAGGATCACGAGAACGTTGATACTGTCTTCGGCGAACATTTTCAGACGAATCAGAAGCTGAAGATCGTCATCAATAATGGGAGAATCAAATTTGACTTGGACTTTAGGAATAGCAATATTCCTAGCATCCAAAATTGCATTAGTTAAAGATTCCAAGGCTGAATCAATATCAGCTTTGGTTTCTAAAACAAAATCATGATTTAAATTATTCTCAATATGATGCTGATACCTGTCCCAATTAGCTTTGTGGTAATTAAACACAGAACTATTGGGTCTGGTAACTGCTTCATGAGAAAGTGAAAAAGTTACTGGAAGATGATCAGAATCAAAATCAGCATGAGTCACTAAAGGACCACAATACTGACTTTGATTTGTCAAAACCAAATCAATTGTTGATGGATTTCTAACAGAAGAAAAGCAAGTTGGCCCATTCGGGTATAAAACCGAATAAAGACCAGAAGTGCAATCTCTGAACAGAATTTTACCATTGGAATTTACTTTTGAATTATTCCAAGATTGGTGTTTGGCATTAAAATCACCGATGATCAAAAATCGAGATCTATGCCGAGTAAGTTTATTCAAATCCCCTTTGAAATAATTTTTATTTTCCCCAGTGCATTGGAATGGCAAATATGCAGCTGCAATCATAATTTTCCCAAAAGAAGTTTCAAGTTCAATGCCCAAACTTTCAATAACTTTTAACTTAAAGTCACGTAACGTGCTATAAGTCATACTACGGTGGATAACTATTGCAACTCCACCGCCATTTCGATTCATTCGGTTATTAGTTATAACTTTATAATCTGGATCACTTTTCAAATAAGTGCCAGTTTTTAAAAATGTTTCGGTTATAACAGCAACATGCACGTTATGAACTCGTAAAAGTTGAAAAATTCATTTTCTTTCGCTTTTAAAGAGCGAGCATTAAAATTCATAATATTGATGGAATTACTTAGATCCATGATTAAACTTCAGGGTAAGAACAACATCATTCGCAAATTTTAATCCAATCTGGATTGCTTCCATCATGGATGTAGCATTACTCATTGTTTGAATCAAACCAAACAGTGAGTTTTGCAAAAAGTCATTTTTTCAAACGTAACATCGCCGAGATCAGAAGATCCCAAAGCGTTGCCAGCAGAAAAATTTTCAAATGAGATTTGAGGTACCTGCCCAATTTCAGAAAGATTGGTAGAGGATTTAAAATTCGTGGATGAACCCGAAACGACGTTAGCATAAGAAATGCCATTGTTGTTACCTAACTTTTCCACGGTAGGGGTATTTCTAGAATTGTTCGAGTGAGACAGCACGAACGTTTGATTTAAAGATGCAGGTACAACCTGACTTTGAGAAAATTTCGGTTTGGATTTCGGCTGATGCTTAGCACGAGAATCCAAAACCTTTTTCTGATGGGGCAATCCCAGAAATTTGATTTGTGATTTCCACCACAATTTGCACATTTAAATTGGGTGACTTCTTTCACGGGACAATTGTCCTTGTCGTGAGAAGAATCCCCGCAAACCATGCATTTTGGAACCATGGCGCAATGATCAGTACCGTGACCGAATGCCTGGCAACGCCGGCACTGGGTCAGATTCTGGCCATTACCGCCATGTTTCTTAAAATGCTCCCACTTTACCCGTACATGGAACAAAAACTGAACTTTGTCCAAAAGTTTCAAATTGTTGATTTCATTTCTGTTGAAATGAATCAGATAAAATTGTGAAGTCAAACCAAAGCGAGAAATATTCCCGTTTGATTTTTTCTTCATTGGTATTACTTGGGATGGGGCAAAGCCAAGCAACACCTTAAGTTCGTTTTTGATCTCATCCACCGACAAGTCGTTGGAGAGACCTTTCAAGACCGCCTTGAATGGCCGAGCATTCTTGGTCTCATACGTGTAGAAATTGTGTTTGTGGTTTTTCAAATAACCAACAAAAGTTTGGTGATCTTGTAAAGATTCCGTCAACAAGCGACATTCTCCTCTTCGACCAAGCTGGAACGAAACTTTCAAATTGCAAGTTTCCTTGCAATTCTTCAGTTGCGTTCGAAAGCTGGCCAAATCGGAGACGGAAGTCACAACAATTGGCGGAGCCTTTACTCGTTTCTCGACGGCAGAAGGCTCAGTACGAGGAGAAGGTTCCTTGTCATCAGTTTCGGATAAAACACCGAAACTGTTTGTCAATGGAATTGGAGGATTGACCTCACATTCAGAATCAGAATCAGACCTCAGAAGAGGCTGTTTTCTTTTTCTGTTTCCGTTAGCCGGTTTAGCGTTCAAACGCTTCACCGACGTAACGACCAAATCTTCAGAAGATTTGCGTTTACCTTTGTTTTGACGCATTTTGCAAGCAAAGTTCTCTTAAAAGATGGCTTCGTTTGTAAAATACAACAAAATTTCAGGTGGGGTTAGTCTTGAAAAGACTGTTTAGAATTTTGGAAAATAACTCAGGTAGTCTTTAAAAAGACTGTGAATTTTGTTTTGAAATAACTCTGAGCTTAGGTAGTAAAAAATACCGCAGCTCTAGTGTCCGTTCACCACGAAGGTTCGCAAGACACTGATCGACAAACTGTTGTGGCTCTCCATAGTGTAGCTTACCTAACAGCGTGCCTTCCGATCAACGATGTTATGGAAAAGACTGCTCCAAACAATTTCAATTTCACTTCTAATTTATTTCTTATATCATTGAATCTTGGATGTGGCCGTGTTTTCGAACATCCTTAAATGACACTCAAAAGTCCACAATCAGTGATGCCCACTTGGTGAGCCGTAGATGACCCCCAGACAAGGCTTTCCCCGTGATTTTCATCCACATGACCGACGACGAGCGACCGACAGCATCATTATCGTCATGAATCGTTATGATGAGCATCCCCGGGTGGATTGAGGTGACTTTTTGTGCAGATTATTCGCCGAACAAAACCACTTCTCGCACCCACATTCTCATTCTTGTGCTGGTATAAAATGGAACGCTTTGTTCGTTCATGTGTGGAAAAGCGCTTCCATTCATTTATGATAGTGAAACCAAAAACATGTGATCTCCTCTGTTTCTCTCTTGTATGAGCCATTTCTCCATTATCCTCCCATTCTGATGGTGTGCCCTATCGTGGTCATGTGTATGTTCGTGTATGCCGCGCGAACGACATGGACTCAAATGACGGCAATAATGACTTTTGAAACGTCATCATTAGTTGCCAAAGATGATCCTACAAATGGGAACATGAAGGTTTTATTTATTTTTTTCAACGAAGAACCAGTCTTGGCGTTTTATGCTGGAGTAGCAATCTAAAAAACCTTGTTAGATAGTTTGGTAAACGTCAAAGCAGTTGAAACGAGATGACAACAATCTTTTGCGTTGGAAATTAAGAAAAACGTCTTGATTGCAAATTTCCCGAGTATTAAACATTAGGTTAGTAATTCACAGGGTGTAACAGAAATTATTTGTTGACAAGCATTAATATAGCATTTATAATCCTGATTGGATGTAACAGGAGCTGGCGCCATGCATTTGATTTTTAAATAAGATTCAATCCGACAAAATACAGTTAAAAATTTACAATTCCGGAGGTATTTTGGCCACTGAAGCGTTTATTTTCAACATCACTAACGTGTAAGCCAGATCCTTGTGCAAATTTTGGTGTACATAACATTGAAATTTTGAGAACTCTGGAGTGCGGTACAGGCCTGCAAAGTTGAACTCTAATATAAATAGGTTAAATTAAATTTAAAAAAAATCATACAACTATTATAATGTTCATAAAAAATTTAATTGCAAAACGAGAGGAACTACCACAAATAAAGCATAAAACATTAAAATCCCACACAATATCCGGCTTCAGCGAACGGTCGTTTGCGTACGGGCTTCAGGTTCAAAGAGCAGCACTAAAGTGCTCGTGAATGTTTTTATGGCACATCGTTGAGGGAGACTTACGGCTACCTTCAACCTACGACACCGTACCGGCAGCCCCCAATCAAGTCAACGCCACCGACTGACGAGAGCTACGCCTTCTGCTACCATTTCTGCAGGACGATGCCTGGCCCCGTCAATTCTCTTTCCACTTTACGGCTTATTAGCTCTAATCTAAATCAACTTTCATCAAGGCACTTCGGCGAGTGAGTTGATACAGTATAGTATATTAAGCATTTGGTGGTGATGGAAAATTCAAATCAAAATATTTTAACTTTCTATGACTCAAATTTTTAATCGATTTTTTTTTATTTTTCCCTTGTTGAGGAGGACTTTTTGAACAACTTTTGTTCAACGATAAACTATAGGGTATTTTAACCATTAGTGGACCCCCTAGTAGAGCCGAAGCACATTTTTCACAAATTTTCAATATTTTAAGCACTTTTTCATAACCCTTTGTACAAAACAATGAATTCTGAAGTCTTTTGAGCAATTTTGACTATTTGTTTCATCAGTTATTTGTTTTTGAGCAGAAAAATAGCCATTCGAAAAAAAAAGTTTTTTTGCTTTGTTATGGACCCCCTTTTCCTAAAGTGTACCCGGGTCCATAATCCGATTGTGGACCCGGGTCCACTATAGGCAAACTGTTATTTTTATACAAAATTTAACCGATATTTGATGTTTTGATGCATGGTGTAGGTCTAATGATAGATATAATGAATAAAAGATGGATTTTGCTCACTTTTCATTATAAACAAATATGTTTTGTTAACAAATTTAGCTTTAAACATCAAAAAACCTAACAGACATTTAAACACATTTATTTCCGAAAAAGATCAGAGAAAACGTTTCAAAAACCACTATAAACATAATGGGTAATTGTCCGCCAACTCACACAGCAGTTGCCCCGACCCCTCTCCGATTTGCGTGAAACTTTGTCCTAAGAGGTAACTTTTGTCCCTGATCACGAATCCGAGGTCCGTTTTTTGATATCTCGTGACGGAGGGGCGGTACGACCCCTTCCATTTTTGAACATGTGAAAAAAGAGGTGTTTTTCAATAATTTGCAGCCTGAAACGGTGATGAGATAGAAATTTGGTGTCAAAGGGACTTTTATGTAAAATTAGACGCCCGATTTGATGGCGTACTCAGAATTCCGAATAAACGTATTTTTCATCGAAAAAAACACTAAAAAAGTTTTAAAAATTCTCGCATTTTCCGTTACTCGACTGTAAAAATTTTTGGAACATGTCATTTTATGGGAAATTTAATGTACTTTTCGAATCTACATTGTCCCAGAAGGGTCATTTTTTCATTTAGAACAATTTTTTTCATTTTAAAATTTCGTGTTTTTTCTAACTTTGCAGGGTTATTTTTTAAAGTGTAACAATGTTCTACAAAGTTGTAGAGCAGACAATTACAAAAATTTTGATTTATAGACATAAGGGGTTTGCTTATAAACATCACGAGTTATCGCGATTTTACGAAAAAAAGTTTTGAAAAAGTTGGTCGTCATCGATCATGGCCATTCATGGTCACCCGCGACAGACACGGACGACGAAACAAAGAGAAACGCAAAAAGTAACTCTTTCAAAACTTTTTTTGAAAAATAACCCTGCAAAGTTAGAAAAAAACACGAAATTTTAAAATGAAAATTTTTGTTCTAAATGAAAAAATGACCCTTCTGGGACAATGTAGATTCGAAAAGAACATTAAATTTCCCATAAAATGACATGTTCCAAAATTTTTTACAGTCGAGTAACGGAAAATGGGAGAATTTTTAAAACTTTTTTTGTGTTTTTTTCGATGAAAAATACGTTTATTCAGAATTCTGAGTACGCCATCAAATCGGGCGTCTAATTTTACATAAAAGTCCCTTTGACACCAAATTTCTATCTCATCACCGTTTCAGGCTGCAAATTGTTGAAAAACACCTCTTTTTTCGCATGTTCAAAAATGGAAGGGGTTGTACCGCCCCTCCGTCACGAGATATCAAAAAACGGACCTCGGATTCGTGATCAGGGACAAAAGTTACCCCTTAGGACAAAGTTTCACGCAAATCGAAGAGGGGTCGGGGCAACTTTTCCCGATTTCGTGTGAGTTGGTAGAGAATTACCCTAATACTAATTAAAAAAAGTAATCTTGATGCAAATTCTTTTATATTAATTACATAAATGGTTAACCGAAACTAAATAATAGATTTGTTTACAGTTGCTGATAAAACCATGCATGTTTATTAAAAAAAAGGTTTGGTATTTATTTATTATTATAAAATATAATTTCAAACTGCAATTATGATGCTTCAGTTAAGTACAATTAACTATTGTTTTGATTAATTATAAATTCATACGGCTTCAGCATTGTTGGTACTTTTATCATAAAAACAGCTATATTTATACTCATAATTGAAAAAAATATGCGTTTAGGTTGATAACAACAAGCATTTATTGTATGTTTTAGAGAAACTTTTGCTTGAATACACAGTTTTCTTCATTTTTGAAGGTTAAATTAACAGGGGTCCATTTTTGGAAAAGTTTGGATTTTCGTTGTCCTATATTGGACCCCCCTAATTTTTGCTCGAAAATGAGCAATTCTTCGCTTTATTTTAGTAAAGTTCCTTAAATTTACATTATTTCGACTTGCTGAAGTTAAATAATCAGTCAAAAAAGTATTGGATAGTTAATATGTTAATTCAATCATAAAATATGTAAATGCAGTTTTGTTGTGAAAATGCTAGTGGCCATGGCTGATTTCAGATGTCGAACTCAAAACACTCATTTTGGTTAAAAAGACAATTCAATGTCAGTCAACATGGTTTTAAATGATGCTGAACATGCCAAATAAATGATTTGTAGACAACAACACGCTTGAAATTGTGATTTTATTGAATTTTTCATCAAAAACCCTTCAGAGGGTCCACTATAGGAAAGGGGTCGACTAATGGATAACGTACCCTACTTGTCTTTTTGTATTTTTCTTGTTTTATTTTTATTATTTAAATTTGCTATTATCTTGTTTAGGCAATATTTGTGTTTGGAAGCATTTGGCATATTCTACCACCTACTTTCATAACCTTTTGTCTTTTTAGTTTTGTTTGTGTTTTTAATATATTTTTTTCATATTTTTTACTGTAGAATAAAACCATAAATTACTGTTCAATAAATTTTACATATAATATGGAAAATATTAGTAAAAAACACAGCCAAAGTTTACCCCAGAAAAAAAATACATTTTTTTAAACACTAACAGAGTTGCATTCAACAGGTCATACCTCCAACTCTAACATTTTCTAACAAATTTCAAGAGTTCGACGCCGTCATGGTAACTTATCGTACTTTTTGACGTTCCGGGAAAACCCCGGTTTACTGCTTTGACTTAACCCTTTACGGCCTGATGGGTCATATATGACCCAAAAATCAAAATTTTCTAAGGTAGCCTATAATTTTCAGGATCATTTTCCCATCATTAACTAAAAAAACATTTTTTTTGAAAATCCAGGCCTGAAAGGGTGAAATAAAACAAAAACAAGAGAAAATCAACAACAAACAAGTTTTTTTTGGTTGACCACTCTGTGCATTGTTCTGAAGTTTGGTTGAATGTTGTTGCTGGAGTCCCGAGTTATAATTACAAATGTTTACGGTAGTCGAGCTCGTTCTTGTGACAAACGCGTTCTGACCTGAATTTCTTTGGCCATCTGTCGCACTTACATCAATTTTTAGGCTGTGTCAAAATATCACGACAAGATTGAAACTTCTTTCATATGAAAAGTGACAAAAATGCACGGCGTTTTTTCGGTTTTTATTGAACATCTCAGGATTGAAATCGAATTTTGGAGATCTGTCAAAAGATGAGACATTGTGAGCTGAACAAAATGACGTTCTTAACTCAATTTGGCCCAAAATGCACGTACGGCAAGTTGACACGACAGCGACGTGTTCTTCTTTCCAATGCTTTTTAAAGACCGAAAATTGGTTGAAAAATTGATTTTTGGCGGCTTAGAGGTGGGGTTGGGTTGTAGAGGACTAAGGTGAAACAGAAAGCCAGCGCCATATTGACATCGCGATTCGAGTTTTTGGAAGCACCTTTAAGGAAAATGCCATAACTTTAACAAGTTAAGTTTCTTGCAGACGATAAACATAAAGATAACAAGCAATCTGTCGAGTTCGGAAATTGATTTAAGTTGAACAGAAGTTGTTCAAGAACTGGCATTCGGTTTCACCTCAAATAACTGATTTGACAGTCGCGCAATTTCTTATTTTTTTTAATCAAGCCTTACTTTAAAAAAGGGCTTACAGTTATGTTTTGCCGAGATGTGCATTTAATTTATAAATAACTTAATAATCTGTCGCCGGATCGAAACATGCTTTGATTTTGAGTTTTAAAGTTTGATGTCTCCGGCTCTCGACGGCCCATTCAATATCGACAACGAGAGAGTCCACTGTATGGTCAAAGAAGTCCTTCCTATATCATCGTTGATCGGGAAGCACGACGTAGTGTGAATTGTTGCTTTAAAATAAGATGTTTAAATATTCAAAGTGATTTAATTACTATAAAAAAATATTTCCTATATTACGTTCACCGAGAGATACGCTGTCCCGCCCGTGTGGATCAATCGGACCGCGCACTGGACTCACAATCCAGAGGTCGCCGGTTCGAATCCCGCGGCGGGCGCCCTAAAATTCTTTGTGTAAATATGGGTATTCGGCGCCGTCGCTCCGTGCCATACTTTCATACACTTAGGAGCCCAGGGCGGCGAAGTCCTTGTAGATAAAAGGAAGACACTAGTGGTTGGTACTAGCAATGGTGGCCGACAGCTATAAAGTCAACTTCGTTTTTCGAGAGATACGCTGACCGTTTAAGTAGCCTAAGGAATCGTGGTGAAAAATTACGTGTATTTAGTATTGAACGGATTAAATTCTATTTAAAATTCAATGGTAGAGCGCCAAATCCAGACACCTCAAATCAAGATTTAGGCTCAGTTTGCCTCACCGGAACCAACCTCTGAAAGCTCGCCAAAAAACAAGTCATTTTTGTTACACTCTAATAGGCATGGTTTCAGCGGAAATTCCTGGGGAAATTTTTCGGTTCCCAGTTGTGTGCTATCCTAGATTGATGTTTTGTCAAACAAATCAAATCTAAGCCACGTTCCTAGGATTACAAATCAAAAAGGCGTAATAGTATGTTTACAAAAAACATCTGATCTGTTTTGATGATAGATTATTTTTTTGTTCATTCAAACTGCGAATCTGCTCTTTTCAGGAAATCACCATCATGTTATGGATACCAGGCAGCTCTGTTTAGGGTTAGAAACCGTCGGTCGTGCACAGGGCAATGCTGTGGATGGAATGTGCAGTGCATTAATTAAATTTCTATTTGTGTTTTTTCTGCAAACGGCTCCGTGCATTCTATCAATATGCAATCAGGTGTCATTCCTCCGGGATGTGAATGCGAATAACTGTTGTTGTAAGCTAAGCTAGTGTATTTCTGTAAATAAGAGGCAACTTACTTAACATGTTTATTATTTATTTATTTTTTAACATATTTATAACATAACACTTTACTTTTTTGTTATTCTGTGTTTGTTCTATCCGAAACCATAAAATCCAAATATTTTGCAGTAACAAGTCTAAAGCAACTGTCCCAACACGCGTGTCACGTTTCATCCCTTTTTAAAATATATTATGCAAGGTATTAGGCCCAAAGGCACAATTCAAATCACACTTTTGCCCATTTGGTCACGCTCGGAAAAATTGAGCATGAAAAACATAGAAATATCCACAGCCAACAAAAGGAGGAAAACCATCGATGTTTTGCTTAAAATCGAAGAGAATGTGTTGTAGAAATCGATTTCCCGAGAATCGTAGAGCGAAACAAAATAGCGTACCAGAGAAACAACGAGTCGGTATATTTTCCCTCTTTATTCCCAGAGCCACTAACCGTTCTGGTTTCCGGAAAAAAACCTGGCTAGATATAGGGAAACTTGTTGAGACTTTTCTTACTTGACCTACAGATTGGTTGAATCTTGTGCTACATCAGCCATCTTTGTGATTATCATTACAGGTTGGTATAGGAACACCAATTTAATACGCCATTTGTTGGCTCGATCGAATTTCCATGAGCGCTTCTTTAACCACGTTTGACCGCAAGGTGATTTCTTAATTTAGCCAGTTTTAGAAACTGGCTGCCATGTCCCCAATTGGCATTAAATCAGCCGTGGTTGACCTCGTGTGGTGTGATTCGTAATCGTTAGTTCCGGTATTGATTTCGAGTGCAAAGGTCAGTGGTTGAATCTTAAAATCAATGCGTTTTGCGGTATTGGTTTGGTGTTAACGCGTCGTTGGATTTTCTTTAAAAATATAGGGGATTGTTTGTGGTAATTTATAAGTTTATTTGACTGCAATGTAGGGAAACTATACCCTTTCTAAAAAAATTAAATAAAAATTTTCGCTCTACAGCATTGCCTTGGCGTTCTCGATTGCGAGATTACTACTCGAAACAAGATGTCCGAAGGCTTGATTGTTGAGGCAATTGCAAACCTCTTTTTACACCTTAGCTTCCATCCACCCAGGATTCGAACTGACGACCTTTGGATTGTTAGTCCAACGACCAACTAGCGACTCCACCGAGGCAGGACCCAGGGAGACGACTCCTACACGGAGAAAAAAGAGTTCCCAAAATCGTGAACAAGTGTTCATGAAAATGGGAACCACGAACAAAGTGTTCAAATGCCATGGTACGTTTTTCAAAATCGTACCATGACATTTGAACACTTTGTTCGTGGTTCCTATTTTCATGAACGCTTGTTCACGATTTTGGGAACTCTTTTTTCTCCGTGTACACCTAGACTGAGCTAACAACCTCTAGGTTAGACCGGGGCCAACATTTACTTCCCCATCCGACGGAAGGCGTGATCAGACAAATTTCGTCTCAAAATTTGCCACCGGGACCTTCTGGGATCGAACCCAGGCCGACTGGGTGAGAGGCAACGACGCTTACCCCTACACTACGGTCCCGGCTTTCTCAGGCTATTTCTATAATCGGCCTATCAGCATTTTGATCATGAATTACGGCTTTCATAAAGTGTTTTTGACTGTTCCAAAGTAATAAAGTAATAAGTAATAAAATAAAAGTGAGCAAGCAACTTTCCATGGTTGATACATCTGAAAATGTTGATTTAATATCGGAAAACGGCAAACGTGATTTGAATTGGTCGAACGGCTTAGATTGATTAAAATGAGTATATTTCCCCTGAATCAAATGGATTAATACTGTCACAAACCACACACACAGAAAAAAACGCCATGAGGTGGTCAAAAATTACATGCAGTGTTTACGATGCTTCATGAAAGAAATGGTCTATTATTATAATCTGTGATGCGATCAAGAAAACACCTCAAATAAAGCCATAGTCGTTACTACTCCCTTTCGTGATTCGTTACATTGACTTTAACCATGAAGCTTTATGGGCGTCTGACATGTAAACGTAATTAATGGTAATTTGATTGAAATCTTTATTTACGTATGCCACGCTATCGCTCAATCGGCTTATTCGAATGGACATTTCATTTTGTGGCTATAATTGACTGATTCTTGGATAAAGTTTGAAGATCCAACAAGTTGCAATCACTCTTGATAACCATAATATTTATGTGCTGATTGAAAAACGTACGATTGGCTTCTCTTGAGCACACGGAGCATGCCCTTATGAAAGCAATCATGCGTTTCCACGTTTATCTATAGAAGTAGCGAAAATAAGTAGGTGCAATCTTACCCCAAATTTTAAGCCGTTTTTTTTCGTTCCTGTGCAGTTCTCCACATCAAGTAAAACGTTCTAAACTTGGCCTTAAATTATACTCCAATGAGCAATAAATCACTCGTAGTTACAACCGAGCGAACTTCTTGCGGTTTTCACCGCTGGATCACAATAATTTACCAACAATTAGTTGGCAACATCCCGGCCCAGAAGTGTGCTCAATCTCGTCCATCTTTACTGTCCCTCAGCTACTGAATGGGCTTAGAATAACGCGAAGGCCTTGAAATCAGATTGCCTCTATCAAAGCGCTCGGTGGCCGGCTTTCGATGAACATGCTGTCTTTACTTAAGGGATGTTCTTGGCTATCCAAGGATGACTACGCGGCATCAAAAGTGAGGTATAGTACAAATTTAGCATATTGCTGCCCTGCACTGGTAGTAGTGACGGAATCGTCCAATAAATGTATCGCCATCCAGGCCTAAGCGTCGGAAATCGTGAACAATCCTCAACCGGAAGAGAAGCACGGTGTATCCGTTTATGTCAACCATCCCAGCAAAGTCATAAGGCTCTATAATTTACCGAGAAACTTAGGCCAACACAGTATATATCAGATATAGACAAGCCGTTCAAAAGGGGCGGTTTAAGCAATACCTGATAGCAAATATGTCCTTTTGAAATGTTCAACACAATCGTTCGTTTGGCATACCGTATCCAAGCTCAAGCTATAGAGCAGCAACATCGTTTTATATCTTCGCAATGGGAGCAGTTCTATGTATCTGCAAGAGAAATTGCCATGCTGGATCAATACGTCAAATCAAGTGCTAACAAGTTGCCATTGTTGAAATTTAGTAGAGATTGCTGTATCTGCAAACGTCGTTACTTCATCGACGCGATGGTTCTGTAGTGTTTTACGGATTCCATTTGGGGGTAATAAAATTTAACAAATCCTCACAGTAACATTGAACACGTCAACTTGAATTACAACTTGTTAACTTGTAAAATATTTCAACAATCTCCTAGGGGCAAACTAAATCTACCAAAATTTATCGAGCTGTCAAATCGGCAACATGGAGGTAAACTTTGTGTGAAGTTTAGTATGGCACTTCGGAAAGTTTACCTCCATGTTGCACACACACACACTTTTAATTTCTCGATAACACCTTGACCTTGTTTGGTAGTGCTTCACTTTGCTCTCATATTTACGGAATTGAACACTCCCTACGTTGGACCATCAATAAACCACTTGGACACTTTTTTGAAATCTCAGACCCCTTCTATACTGCATTGTAAATCAAGCTTTATTCCACCAAAAAACGTTACTTAATCCACCCTTTGGTAGTTGGTGCCTTCCTCACATTTAGAGGGTAATGCTACACAGAAAAAAAATGATGGTAATATTCATCAGGAAATGGTGACAGATTTTGTGGCAAAATAAATGATAAATTTTACCCCAGAAAATGATGAATTTTCATCAGTTTTTGATAAATATTCATCAGGTTCACATTTTTACACATTTTTTATGTAATATTACACAAATAAAGAGGTAATATTCAACCTACCAAATTTTCAACATTCCAAAATTCAACTTTTTTTTTCTGTGTATCCAAAATTGATACAAAAGGGCGGACCTTTCAGTGTTCTATCAACTTGATTCACTATTCATACCATCAAATTGGGTAGTCAGATCTTCATAATTCAGGGCACTTATGTGCTTATAACTTTTAATAGGGTTATCAGATCTTGAATCTTTTGAACTCGTTGAAAAGGTTTTTTAATTACCTATTCAACGATAGGTTGCATGATAGACCCGGACAACTTTTTCATCAAAATATTTGAGATCCGGCCTCTGAAATGTGTACAAATGACACTTAAGTGCTCCTAACTTTTGATAGGGCGATCAGATCTTCAATGTTTTGAGCTCATTAGAAAGGTCTTTGAAATACCTTTCTAAAAATGTATGATCAGACGGGGTTTTTTTTTTACAAAAACCACCCTTTTTACAATCTTTCAAACTTTAGCCAGAATCGTTTTTTAGCATAACTTTTGAAGTGCTTAACTAAACGTTATGATATTAACTAGGGTCTTACGGGACCTCAAGACGAATCGAATGAGACCAAAACGGTCCATATCGGTTCAGCCAGTCCGGAGATAATCGAGAACATATTTTTCGGTGCACGGACTCACATCCAGACACACGCACAGACATTTGTTCAGAATTCTGACTCGATAGGTATACACGAAGGTGGGTCTACGAGGTCGAATAAAGAAGTTCATTTTTCGAGTGATTTTCAGTAAGGTGAGGAAGGCAAAAACAGTAACTGTTCGATACAAATGGTCTGGTCTTTTTTTGTGTGAGTCACCGTAAATTACTTCGTACAGGGATGGGACTAGAGTGTCAAGTATAAAAATTGTGAATTTAGTATCAGAAGCATTTTTTTTTTCACGGGAGCACATTGATCCAAATTGTTCTTAATTGATCATAATTACAGTACAGACTCGGTTATCCCAATTATCGATTTCCGAAGTTTCGATTATCCAACTGTTGCATGAGACTTCGGATAATCAAATAACGACCAAAAAATTGTTTTTCATCGAACTCGAGTTTTGCCACCCCATTTTGGTCCCCATGAATACTGTTAAATTACAAAACTCCTTTTTTCAAATTAAAAATTCATTTACATTGGCGTCAAAAGGTCATAGGGGAGCAGCATCTAATTCCAGCGTGCCTCTAATGTTGCCATATCAGCACTTTGACGTTCATTTACAGCTTATAAACAGCGTTGTCAACTGAAATCGAGTGATAAATAGTTCAATAGGAAGTGAGCAAGCAAGTTTCTACAAACAGTTTTACAAAAAAAATTGTTTAAATAGTGAAAATTAGCAAATTGGATGGAGTAAGGAGCGAGTGCTTAACCTGCCAAACATACGAGAATTTTCCCTACTCGAAAATCAAAAAATAAGACAACGAAAAAAAATCGTGACTCGGTTATCCGATGTGTAGTTTTTCCGAGTCTGAGCGGTAAATGTAAATTTCAAACAAGAATCATGCCCATTGAACTATTTTGCCGAGAATAACGGCACCAGGTCGTGTTTTTTAATTATGTTTTTTTTTGCGAGTCTGACGGCACTCACTTGATTGGAAAGTAATTGAAGTTAAAAGCTCCGTTTACAAATTATTTATAAAAAAACGTTTCCATTTACCATTACTGCATTACTGGTTGAAAAGTTGGAATCATGCCAAACAAATCAATTCAGTAAGTGGGGTGGACCAATGAATATCAACTGCTACAGCTAATAGTGATGGACAGTCCATGTGCTCGATTATGTTCATTACGATATTAACATCAATTTTCAAACCAAAAAGGTAAAGTATTAAAAAAAAAGTATGCAGGGGAATGTGGGGAGACTTGATCCCTGGGGACACTTGATCTCGTCAGCATGCTCATAAAAAATAGCTTCGTTGAAATTGACCCTAACTCATTGTTCAAAACAAAGGAAGAAAATAAAAAATAAATCGGGTTGAGTTGTACGCATTTTTCTAAAAAATGCTGCAAAAAAACATCAAGAGTTCATTTTTATTTATTTTGAGATGTATAGAAAACATTTTATATTAATCTAAAAAAACATTTTTCATTCATCTGGATTTTTTTTGCAAAGGTCCAATAAACCAAATCTCCAGTGTTTGCTATTTGGGTGTTTTGAAAACCTACTTGAGTCAGAGATATTAAAAAAACATCCAAAAAGCAAAAACTGAAACTTTGGTTTATTGGACCTTTTCAAAAAAAAACTCCAGACATGAATTCTTTGATAAACTTATCAACGTCAAAACCCTCACGCATTTGACGTTGAATCTATTGTCATACTACTTTTACAATAAATTGTTTGAAAAAAGTGCAATTTTGGAGACTTGATCCCTGCATTTGTACAGTCACTGGAATCAACATCAAGCTTAATTAATTGGGCTGGGTTTTCGTACATAGTTTTCTTTAGTATAATTGCACATAACTTACTGCAGTTTGAACCATTTTTCAAATGATTCGTAAACAAAAATTACCAGCTCAACACAAACGTTCAGGCATTATGTAAAATTGCTGTAACTAATAAAAAATGAATCGTTTGGATGAACAAGAAACATTTTGCTTAAGATTTCTTCAAAATGTTGAAATGGGGATCACCCTTGATATCTTCAAAATTTCGAATTATTTTTTCTTTCTAAAACGCTTGGCATGACTTGAAGTGTTAATCTGATTAAATACTGTTATCAGCCAAACATAGTTGAATCATTAAGTTCATAGTTATGTGAGTATTTAAGAGAGTTATGTGCAATAATAAAAGTGAATCAATAATCCCCAATCTTCCCTACACTGAGGAACTAGGCACATTTTGTGATGAAATGCAAACCCGGGCAGACGGTAATAACAAGATTCATACCATTTCAATAACAAACACTGTTTAAATAACAAAAAGTGTTATGGAATATTCATGCAAAATCCATGGTTGCATAAGAATTAAATAACAGTTTATGTTATCATAACAAAATTTGTTATTGGACTAATGATGGTTGAAAACCAAAACAACTTTGGAATAACAATTTTTGCTATGTAAGAATGCCGCCAACTGTTGTTATTGGGATGATCGGATTAGTTGTTAAAATAACAAAAAATAATAACAAAGATTTGTTCGAAGAATAACTCAAAATGTTATTAGTCTGTTATTACAATAACAATCCAATAACAAAAATTTCATAACGACGAATAACAAATATTGTTATAAATAACAATAAATGTTATTGGCCTACTTTTCAAATATTAAAATATTATTTCTATGAAAAATTCCATAAAATATCATAAGCAAAATGCAAAAATTGGTCCAAAAAATTATGTACACTTTCCGAAATATAAATAAAAACAAAAAAAAAGTCATCCTTGACTAATTTAGCAATAAAAAATTATTGAATGTAAAATTTACTAATTATTTTGTATAAAAGTTTTTATTCTATGTAAAACTTATCTAAACAAATCCTCTTTTTTCAACTTGTTGCATAAACTACTTTTTTAGCAGTTTTAATTCAACTGAATGTCAAAATATTGCCATTGAATTGCTAAATAGTCAGTGAATGTAACACACAATTGGGGTCTTTGTATCGATAAAAATGATTTTTCGTTGGAATTTCGTACGAACCCAGAATAACGTCGTCCACCGGCATCCAATAACCGGACCACGTTTCATCCTATGCCTACTAACTTATTTGCCATATTCAGCCATATCTCTATCATGTCTTCAAAGTCTTACTCATTCCTTTAGTTTATCAAATTAAGTACAGTCGTTCACGTGTGAGGATGCCAAATCATATGTTTAATTCCGAACGATTAAATTTGAATAGAATTCAAAATTTGCTCCCCTTGACAAAGTTTTCCATCCAAGAGAAGCCATACAATATAACTCATCTGAGAGCAGAAGTATGAGCCACCCAACCATTCCCATTCACAACCATGTGTCTGACCAACTTTTGAAACAAGTTCTACAACGCAAGTCACTTTAGTTTCGAAATTGTAAACGGGGATTAACACTCCAACAGATGTGCAATTTAAAGTTACAACCTTTGTTAATTGGCACTCACTAGTGTTTGGAGCTTTGCGTTTCGTTAAAGATGTATGCCAAACATGTGATGCAAACGGGTCTGGGGAGGAACCAGCAACTGCACAGAAAAGTCTCCAGAGAAACAAGTTTGTTGTAGTTTTGCAATATTTGCATACGAGTGGGTTGTGCAAGAGTCGAATTTCTTCCGGTACATGATTCAACTATAACACACATTGTATGTGTCAGTTTGTGTGGGCAAACTCTTGTATGACGATTATCGTATTTTCGCTTACAACTTACAAAACGCTACAGGGAAATCATGTTTCTGGAAGGATGGAATGAAAATGCATCAAATCCCACCTCAATTTTCTATATTTATTTGAGTGAAAACGCTTGAAGCTATAGATGACACTTTTTCTTGCACGTTATTTTTGTTTTTTACCTATTACCTATGCTATGTTCTCTTTACATAAGAAGACTGTTTTTTAAACAACTTTCTGACGATTACAACGTCTACCCGGAATCGTATTATTTGACATAGTTTCTTGCGGGAACTAGGGAAAAGGTTGAGCAATCGGATTGACGTCAAGAGCAAACTTTTAACGTCCATCGGAAGAGTCACGTCGGATTCCTTCATATTTTTGTCTTTTTCCCTTCTTTGGCCATTAGGAAGTGGACCGCAGTCGAGCCCCTAGGCGAGGATTTTGGGTTTTGTAGATTTTTCACGCAAATGTAAGTGGCCTCCTTTATGGATGACGACGATTATCGCCACGTTCCGGCCAAGCAGAGTTTACATTGCAGAAAATGATGCAAATTCAGCTGCTGATTTTGGTTCCGGTTGATGCATCTGAGTCGATGGAGATCGTGCCGTCGACGTGCCTGGACACGGTCACAAGGATAACGAATGCAAATGGGCAGAGCACCTTTTCGATCTATAGAGAAAAAATGACTGTTTGTTTCCGCATAAATTTTACACTAGCTGTAAATTGAGTTGGCCTGAAGTGTTTTTGCTCCTTGAAAATAATCCGTCAATTTTAATTTTCAAACATTTCATCTTAATATTGTACTGTTCTTTCATTGAAGATAACTAGAAATACATTGACTCTTCCTAAGTTATTTTTCCTAATTCATATTTCAATCGATAGTTTATTTCTTCCAAAAATACACCGACAAAAATGTTAAATTTTAAAGGGTTGTTTGAATATTACCTCTTTTTTGAACATTTTTTCATAAAATGAGAACCTGATGATAATTCTTCAGAAACTGATGAATATTCACCAATTCCTGATATAATATTACACATTTTTTTTTATTTGAGCAGTTCCCTACAGAATCAGTGTTTTTTCTTTAATTCAATTTTTGTATTTTTTAAATCCAGCTGAAACTTTTTTGGTGCCTTTGGTATGCCGAAAAATACCATTTTGCATCATTAGTTCGTTCATATAATTTTCCATACAAATTTGGCAGGTGACAACACAATGTGTTGTATAAAACAGATTTTTTCAAGAAATCGAAATATTGGTCGCAAAAATTTTTCAACTTCAAAAACGATTTTGCAATCAAAAAGTACTACATTGAAATTTTGATAATGTGCACCGTTTGCAAGTTATAGCCATTTTTAGGTATTTTTTTTTTTTTCAAAACAGTCCCAGTAATTCATTTTTTTTTAAATTAGTTCCCATGTTTGCCCACTTTTGAAAAAAAAAACTGAGGAGCTGAGAAATTCTGCTTTTTGGAACTTTGTCGATACGACCCTTAGTTGCTGAGATATTGCCATGCAAATGTTTAAAAACAGGAAAATTGATGTTTTTAAGTCTCACCCAAACAACCCACCATTTTCTTTACAATGTTAAATTTTCTGATCTTTTTGAAAACAATATTTTCCAAAATTTAAAATCAAGACTAACATTTCAAAAGGGCCAAACATTTAATATTACGCCCTTTTGAAATGTTAGTCTTGATTTTAAATTTTTGAAAATATTGTTTGAGAAAAGATAGGCAAATTTCACGATTGTTGCATATTTTAACATTGTAAATCGGACCATTAGTTGCTGAGATATCGACATTAGAAAATGGTGGGTTGTTTGCGTGAGACTTAGAAAACATCAATTTTCTTGTTTTTAAACCTTTGCATGACAATATCTTAGCAACTAAGGGTTGTATCGACAAAGTTCGAAAAAGCAAAATATAGAGAATTTTCTCAGCTATTCAAAAATATTTTTTTTTAAAGTGGGCAAACATGGGCACTCATTTAAAAAATAATAATAACTACGACTATTTTGAAAAAAAGTTACCTAAAAATTGCTATAACTTGCAAACTAAAGCTCCTTTTGATTGCAAATTTGATTTTACGTCGAAAAATGATGTTAAAACATTTTTGCGACCAATATTTCGATTTTTTGAAAAAATCAGTATTGATTCAAAAATTCATAACTCGGTCAAAGATTTTTTGCCTATTCTGGAAATTTCTGAAATGTTGGCATTTGATGTCCTCTAAAGCATATCAGAAAATAAAAATAATTAAAAATAGTGTTTTTTTGCAAATCAAGTCAAATTCAAAATCACAAAAAAAATTACCGTGTATCATTTTTTTTTCAGTGTAGTCCATATCCATATCCATAAATCCATAAATCGATCAAAAAATTCATTCAAAAGATACAGATTTTTGAATTATAACATATCAATTTTCAATGGACACCTGCCAAATTTGTATGGAAAATTATATGAACGAACTAAAAATGCAGAATGGCTTCTTTGGGCATACCGAAGGCACCAAAAAAGTTTCAGCCGGATTACAAAATACAAAAAATTGCTCCATAAAATCTGTCACCATTTCCTGATGAATGTGACCATCATTTTTTTCTGTGTAAACTAATCTTTTATTCATGGCCACGTTTCTCCAAATTGATGTTTCGATGTATCTGAGCTTCTTGGCATGAACACAAACAGTTTTTGATTAAATTCACCTTATTCAAAACGTCAATCTTACTTCCAAAATTAAATTTTTAGACAACACTGATCTCTTGATTCGGCTGTTTGCCTTTCAGCCGTTGCTTGTTTGGCACGAATTGAAGTCAAATTTTCATATTAAATTGTACTGTCAATAATAGCGAAACATTACTTATGTGTGAATCTCAACCCACCCACCCTTTTGAAGTCGGCTTTGTTCAGTTTGGCAAACAAAAGCCCATTCTATAGATGAGTGAGATGTTTATACATCTTTGATGTTAGATCTTTCTAAAAAAAAATATTTCTAAATGTTACATAATTAATGATGTAGCACTTTTGCACGTCATTAACCATAAATGGGATTTGATGTAAATTTGAAAGAAATCATGCGTAAAAACATGAATTTACGTGTAATACAGGCGATTACATCGATATATAAGTTTTCATCAGCTGAGTATACATGTGATTCAAAATTCCTTGTCGAGTAAATTTTCACTATTTTTCCTGTGTAGTTGATTACAGTCAGTGAGAAACAAAGGAAACCAAAGAAACATTTTCCATTGGGATACCCGTCATTAATCAAACAGTGGCTGTACAATGAGAAACAAAACTTCCATCGCGTTTCTGTGTTGAAATAAACGAGCAATGAAGCAATTTATGTTTCACGTGACAAGTAAAATATATGATGCAGCGAAATTTGAGAAATTGCATTTAGATATGGACGAGTTCTGTCAGAATCGATGAAAATGTGTCTAGCTTTTGTGCTTTTGCGAGTAAATCCATTATCGAACCTGACACTAGCAGAAACCGTCAGAATAAATCAAATCATTTACGGGTTGTTATCACGCTCACAAATTCAATTTTAACGGTTAAATTGAGTAAACTGATTGACAGTCTGCCTGTGTGGATCAATCGGACCGCGCACTGGACTCACAATCCAGAGGTCGCCGGTTCGAATCCCGAGGCGGACGCAAAAATTCTAAGTGTAAATATAGGTTTTCGGTGCCCTCTCCCCGTGCTATACCTTCACACTTAGGAGACCCGGGAGGCGGAGTCTTGTCGCAAAAAAAAACGATACACGCCTGTGAATCCGTTGACGAAACCAGAGGGCCACATTATAAGGTGTTACGTCGATTCCGTTCCGATTGACATCTGGTAAGTATTGCAATGTTTTGTGTAAAAATTGTCTAAAAATTATATGTTTAGAAACATAACTTTAAGAATTCAGTGATAAATTATGTATTAAAAAACAGTTCAAACTAAAAAAAACCTTGATAAGAAACTAAGAGATGTTAAATACATAAGGGCAAAAAATCGATATCTTTCTCACGGGTTGGTTCAATGAATGTTGAACAAAAGTATTTTCGCTAGCAATGTGTGTCAGTCTGAGCAATGTTGACTTACCGATGTTCTGATCTATTCTCTGTAAACCAAACAGCTTTATGGTCACCTGAAAACAAATTCAAACAAACAGATTAAAAATTCAACAAATT
The DNA here is from genome assembly GCF_015732765.1 of Culex quinquefasciatus. NCBI lineage: Eukaryota > Metazoa > Arthropoda > Insecta > Diptera > Culicidae > Culex > Culex quinquefasciatus. The sequence goes on from NC_051863.1 coordinate 107,226,394, forward strand.
CATAAACTTTTTGTAATTCCATGATTTAAGTTTCATCTAGGTACTTATGAGAATTATTATAGAATAATATTGCTGTTTAAAGCAAAATAAAAACATTGTTTGTGAAAGATTTGAATCTTAAAAATAATCTAAAGAAGATGAAAATATTTCTATTTCTGAAAACAAACATGTCCCATAACTATCAAAGAAATATAAAGCAACCATACCAAAAAATCTTCACGCAAATACAACCATTGGAAACAGACGTAGCGCCATACCGTACTGATGAAGCCATTATTTAACGACAATATCCCACTCACTATGCACTGTGAATTCAAGCGCGAATATGTGCTCTATTGTGTGCTCATCTGGAGCTTCATATCGTCTATTGTGGTACCTTCTCTTTCAAATCGACGCTGTAGTGCTAACTTGTCACACGTCGCTTTTTGACGTTCCGAGAAAAACACATTTTAATGTTTGATCATGAATATACTGAAACAAGAGCACGCAATGTTAACAATAACAAACACGTTTTGTGCGTTACGCTGAAGTTTGGTTGAATTTGGTTGCTGGAGTTCCGAGTTATAATTGAAAATGTTTACGGTAGTCGAGTGACAAAAATGCACGAAGTTTTTTCGGTTTTTTATTGAACATCTCAGAATTGAAATCGAATTTTGGGGTCCTGTGAAGGGCAATAGGCGAGGCATCGAGAGCTGCCCAAAATATCGATCAATTTGGTCCAACATGCACGTACGACAAGTTAGCATGACAACGACGAAATTTGATTCACCGATTCTGTAGCAATATTTGAAAAGGGCATAAGAATTTTGACAGCTAGAACCATTTGCAAGTTCAGAGATCACACTTATGCTTCCAGCTGCTTGTGTACCCTTTTAAGATATTGCTTCAGAATTGGTGAGATAGATTGAGAGAATGCCGACGTTTTCAACATCTGTCTACTGATATCGTTATGCTTAATTTGATTGAGTGAGAATGCGTTTTGATTTGATTTTTATCATCGATTTTTTATTCTATATTCAGCAATTCCATTTGAAAAGAGCCTAAACCAAAAAAAAAGTTCTCCGATCGGGCTCAAAATTTTTCTGGGGGTTCCTTGGCCAAAATAATTAGACCCGTATTTTTTTGTTTGGCCATTAGGGTGGCCTACATCGTGCTAGGGTGGTTCAAAAAATGGCAATTTTCGTCATTTTCGCAAAAACCACTTTTTCTAAAATCATATCTCGCGCCATTTCATCCGATTTTAGCTGTCTTAGACGCAAAGAAAGGTGATGAGTTTGGCTATTTGGGAAAAATAGTAAAGTTCCAAAATCTAGCTTAACTATTGAAAAGTCGTATGAAAACTTAAAATGGCGTTTTGACCGTGTCTGGACCAAGAGCCTATGTCTGAAAATATTTTATCGGATTCCTCGAAAATTTCACATAACATATCAAAATTGGCGATGTCGAACCGTACGTTTCCGAGATATGATTTTTGAAAAACTGCGTTTTCGACGCGCCACGCGCAAAATCGGAAAATGACGAAATCGGCAAAAATCAACTTTTTCCACTAAAACTGCGATAACTTTAAAATTTCAGCGATGACCTATAGATGTTATGGTACCAAAAGTTGCGTCTCTCAATTACGAAAATTTTGGTACCCAGACATGTATAGGTCATCGCTGAAATTTTAAAGTTATCGCAGTTTTAGTGAAAAAGTTGATTTTTGCCGATTTCGTCATTTTCCCGTTTTTGCGCGTGGCGCGTCGAAAACGCAGTTTTTATTTTCAAAAATCGTATCTCCAAAACGTACGGTTCGACATCGCCAATTTTTTGATATGTTATGTGAAATTTTCCGAGGAATCCGATAAAATATTTTCAGACATAGGCTCTTTGGTCCAGACTCGGTCAAAACGCCATTTTAAGTTTTCATACGACTTTTTCAATAGTTAAGCTAGATTTTGGAACTTTTACTATTTTTCCCAAATAGCCAAACTCATCACCTTTCTTTGCGTCTAAGACAGCTAAAATCGGATGAAATGGCGCGGAGATATGATTTTAGAAAAAGTGGTTTTTGCGAAAAATGACGAAAATTGCCATTTTTTGAACCACCCTAGCACGATGTAGGCCACCCTAATGGCCAAACAAAAAAATACGGGTCTAATTATTTTGGCCAAGGAACCCCCAGAAAAATTTTGAGCCCGATCGGAGAACTTTTTTTTTGGTTTAGGCTCTTTTCAAATGGAATTGCTGTATTCCTATTTTGTTTATCTTAAAATAGCACATATAATTCATTGTTCAATCGATGCACTCAAATATTTACAAGTGGTCTGAAAAAAAACAAAGATTAAAATAAGATCAACATCATCGTAAACCTTCAGTTTCCACGTGTGTACCAGTTGCTTTGAATTTTCCCCTCGACAATCGCTCGATTTCCTGGTTGAAAAAGCACCACTCAAGCGGCAAACTGCCCCAAACATTATCACGTTATCGAGCTCGTCCGGTGTACTGCTATCGGCCGGTGGTAGTTTCGCAATCTTTTCCATCCCAGGCACGTACATCCACCTTAATAACAGTTACCTTTCTGCTGTGTCCGCTACTCTGTGATGTTGCTTCAATAGCCAGGATGCCGAGCACTCGCCGTTGATGGCGATGATATAGTCAACGACTGATAAAATTTTACGTTTCCCTGGGCGGCAGCAAGGTGGAGTCATTGACAGTAGATTGCACACGTCTGGAGTTTTTTTTGAAAAGGACCAATAAACCAAATTTTCAGTTTTTGCTTTTTGGGTGTTTTTTCATACCCCTGGCTCAAGGCGGTTCTAAAAACACCCAAAAAGCAAAAACTGGAAATTTGGTTTATTGGACCTTTTCAAAAAAAAACTCCAGACGTGTTCATATATGTATTTAATTTATTGCTTCCAGGAGCTTGCATTTACAAAATCACTTCGAAAACTGTCAGTCACAATTAAAAATAAAACATGAGGTATCATGCGTCTCCATTGAAAAAAAATCGCTTGAATGATTTGATGGGAACGCATGGTTTTTAAAAGTCAAATTTTTTTTACACTCATTTTGAACGCATTCCTATTTTAAAATAAACCACCGAAAATCTTAAATTACGTCCAATTATCTATGTCACGAATATGGCCCGAACCCTCGATATCAAATGCGATGTTCTTAACATCAAGCTGAATCTACAACCAGGAAATAAATTCACTCCTAACTGTCTGACACCATTCGTCACCCTGGGGCCACGTTGTGGATGACAAATTATTTCGTTAAAATTACGCACGGCTCAGCACTAGATATGGAAACAACTTCCACTTAATATCAAACAGCAAGCAATAGCAGACGTAGCAGAAGATTTTAGTATACTTTTTGAAAATGCTTAAAATGTACCTCAATGTTTAAAAATCTCCACTCCACTCCATTGTATCATGTCAATACACTTGTTATGACCCTTTTGACCCTTGTATTTGAGCATCATTTTAGTATCATTTGACCCAATTTTCAAATGAATTGCATTTTAGGTAGGTTTCATCAAAATCCAACATGTTTTGAGAAAATGTTGTTAAACTATCTGAACACAATACTACGTTAATAGTTTTTCGATATTATTTAATATCACTGGCGGTGTGCAATTGCTTTATCTAATTTTTCATATTTCATGCGGAATCGGTGATTGAGTATGAATCAAACAGTTTCCTAGATCTCGATACAATTACTCACTTAATATTGAATACAAACCTCTAACGATACGCAACAATTTCGTTTTGTAGTTAAGGATACATCTCGGTCCTGCTAGTCACAAGTTTAGATATCTTTTTTCAAGGAAGCACCCACTTAGTTTGGTATGCTATTTCCTATCACATTCGAGTTATTTGCCAACTAATATGGATTTTTCCAGCTGAAGTTATTTTGTCATGCGTATTAAAAATATCTTTTCAACTTTCCATGCTTCTGTGCTCACTTGTACCAGATAGGAATTCCAGCAAGCGTCATAGTACAAGAAAGTACAGAGGCATCGATATGCTACCGCGAATAGGAATCAACTAAAAATCATCCTCCTAGGGATCATCCACAAAAAAAAACGAGGACACTTTTTTTGAAATTCACCCCCCCCCCCTTCCCCGCGTGGACAATAACCATACACCCCCTCCTCCCTAAAGTGTCCACGTGGTTTATGGAGGGTCCCCTAAGAAGAATTTTAATAACAATCAACGAATTCATTCCAGGTTGACATCTTCGTGAACACTTATTGACGTTTTAGCAAACTGTTTTTTCTAGTGTACCAAGCAGCAGGAAGTACCTAATTACTGATATGCCTTTCAAATACTTGTGATAACTTAGAATAAAATCTCAAAAAACGATTATGGCCTGTAAGTTTATTCACCTATTTTTTCCAGCTGACGGAACATAAGCAGTAATTGGATTAGAATATCCTATAATTCATACCACATCAAATAAGGATTCTTTTTTCTGCAACACTTTCCTACACTTTTAACAACATGCGACCTGCCAAGGAGCTCACCGAGAACGGTTCCAACGAAGCAACAATATCGTTAAAAGAGCGCGCGACCGTGCATGACAACCCCGGTATTTGGCGTCCCCAGAGATTTGGGTTCAATTATCCCTTTCCACGCTCAAATATTTTCATCTTTCCGAAGGAGCCAATCCTATATCAGTGCAGAAACATTCCTGCAGACACAACAAATCTCCATTTCTCCGGGCAGCTTAGTGGCTACCAAGCCGACAGCTCTCGGGGCTCGGCACCCCATTCCAACGAATCCACCCTTCTGCCTGATAGATAAGTCCTCCACCACACGACCTTGAATCAAACAGCAAGTGGGAAATCCCGAGGCCTGTTGCAGCACTTTCCGTCCAGATATTCGACGAAACCAGCACTAAACGGAATGTCCTGCCAGTGATCTAAGGGTGGTTGATGCTTCTTAGTACCACCCTACTGCATATGCCCCTACGTGGCACACTCCCACGAAGCTCTGTCGAACTCTTTCGTCGAAATAGCTCAGCCAAATCGAAGCCGATGCTAACGTGAAAGATGGATCCGCACTGAAGCTCTGGGATTACCGCCCCGTATGTTATTTATGGATCGCATGTGCTGCTGGTTGATGTAAATTGATGAAATCCTGTGCCAATCGTTGATGCTTATTGGCTCTACGCGACCGTTATTTATGCAATGGCCTGTGATCCGTCTCCACTGCGGATAAAACTTAAAGATGTTCAAAGCATCCAAATTATTTAATAATATAGATCGGCACAGAAATTATAGTCTGCAAATGCTTCTGGTTCCGTGTCTATTCAGAGCCTTCTCATCTACCGGCCATAATGTATTGCAAGCAATTTGAATATTTATTCATATTAATTTTCACGGTCAAAAAATTTAACTGTATTTTTAGCAGGGGAGTAACTATGAAAGAAATTTGATTTGGACACTTGTTATACCTCCACACTATCACTATCACTTTTTTACTTAATTGACTAACACTAAGTTAGCACTTGATTTGAAAGCTCATAAATTGAGATGAAAATATAATTTCAAACAACACATAATACATAACGCCAAAATGCCTGTTTTAAAGGCAATTGCCATCAGCATGGAAACTAACTGCCATTACTGAAACCCACCAAGACCAAACCATTATACAACCAACCCTTTCCTGCAGTGTCAAGGTGCGAACCCGTAGGCTAGCTGGTGAACTGGCTATGGGACAAAAAGGAAGAACACGCCACCGATTTGCATACCAACCGCCGGCCACAGGGGAACACTAATGTGATTATCTAGGATAAAACGTGTAGGCATCGGGAATTGAATTGATATAATTTTAGCTCATTTGATTTAATTTATTTACACCATTGTTTTTGTAGGAAAGTATTCTAAAAACAATTCGTTTGAAGTTACCCATCGATGTAACTAATGAGTTCATAATTGGATAAATAATGTATAATAGATTGGTCAATTTATCATCAATGAGGCATAACATTTTAAGAATGATCTTTTTTATATGTCCTATCATATGATTAATTCCACCATGTTTATTGCACTGAATTCGCAGGCGTCGCTAACTTTTTTTTTACGAGATTGCCTTCGAAATTGCACCTAGAGCTGCCATTCTAGATGAAGATACGCAAATAGAACTCAAAATGAGCTTTTCAATAGTCTTTGCGCTTGCCTCGCAGTGCAGTAGAAGCAACTACTATCTTCTTTGTGACTATTACGTATGGAATAAATGTTAGTTCTTACCGTTTTATAAAGGACTTAATGAGCACATTTAAATTCAAAAAGACAGCTGAGACTGGATTCACTTACGGGGAAATACGCAAAATCGTAGCCAAATTAACAAGTTTAATTTGAGGTAAGGTTTGCAAATGAATTTTTCGCCCCTTTTTATAAAAAAAATAGATTTAGGGCAGTTATTTGTTTCATCAGGTGTTTATTGATATCTGCTTATACATTCGTTTTCGATTTGATTTTTTTTTTCAGTTCATACGATTCGCTGACGTTGTTTCCAAGCGATTTTTGCAACTAAATTGCACATATAGCACTGTTGGCTGCAACGAAAAAGGAAGAAAGACCAGCCAACAAGCTACTCCATACACTCTGCACTCTTCAGTGATAATGTACAAGGTGGATAAAATATTTTTTTGCAATTCCGTCGTGAAACTACTTACTTTTCCTGTCATTCTTGAACGACGAAATAGCCTACTTTTCTGTACCAAAAATAACAGAATCGAATAGCAACACTTTTCAAAATAAATGAAATGAGTGCTGAAAAGTTGAACTTTTCAGCACTTGTTTGGAAAAGTAATACTTTTCAACATTTTTTTTTATTTGAACGATTTATTGACAAAATACATGAACATTTGGCTTATAATTTCACTCAAAGGGTGTTTTTTCGGAATGGCAAAAAATGTTGTATGGAACTCGTTGCAAAACTTGCTTTTTTCAGCACTCGTCGTATTTATCCAACTCGGTGCACCTCGTTGGATAAATGTACGAATCGTGCTGAAAAAATCTTATTTTTGCAACTTGTTGCATAAACTACTATTATTGTTCCAATTGCACGTCTTATTGGAATAGCGAAGCAAAATTGTAGGATTGTTTCGCAAAATGTGGCTTGTCACTCAACTCACATAACTGTTGACGGAGTTGCCAGATCATCAATATTTTGAACTCGAAGTCGATAGGTGGGTCGGCGAGCTTTCTGCGAAAAGTTCACTTTTAAAGGAAGATTATAACCTTACTTTAGTAAGGAAGGCAAAACACTTCACACACAAACATCAGGGACAATATTAAACTGTATTGTATCAAATCACTGACTAAAAATGTCATTTCATAAAATACCTGATAAACATTTTATACCTCAAGCATCAACAAGTTTTAAGAGTTCTATTAGAGCTCTTCAACATAGCAACAGCATAGCAGTTTGGACCGCCGAAGAAGAGAATTCTTTTAAAAACTTCTTCTGGAGTTTAAAAGAGCTCTTGTAGACCTCCTGAAACTCACAAGTTACAATCTGTCCGTTTATTTCCACTTCTTTTAATTTTTGCACTCTAAAATAAGCTAAGTACACAAAACAAACTTTTTCTATCACTGAGGCCCTTGAAGCAAGTAAGTCGACAAAGAATACGAAAAAGATCGAAAAAGATTAGGATAAGTATAAAAAGAAGTAAGCACAACAGCTCAAAGTATTAAGTAATTGAAAAACTTTGAGCTCATGTTTTGTGAAAACGTCGTTTAAAAATGTGGAAACAAGCAACATGTTTTTATCGAACGTGTTTACAAGCGATTAAAATGAAGCAGGTGACGACACATCGTCTTCGCGACGAACCACCCAGGTGGCTTTCTAGGAAAAGTTTTATATCTTCCTTCACTAAGTCTCTGATCTCCGATGATTTATTAAAAAGGAATAACTAAAATTCAGAGTTAAATTGAGAAAGTTTATATTTTTTAAAGGTTGTGTTTAGTATTTTTTTTTGTTTTGTTGAATTTTGTAGTGATACAAATCACAATCCGTAGTTTTTATTTTTTGCAAATCTATCATTGAAAACTCCGTTCTTTAAGCCTTGTATCGTGTTTATTAACACTCAAGCACCGGTGGTTGGTCATTTTTCGTTTGAAACTTTTGTGTTATGTTCTTGTTTTGTGCCTAGTTGGATCGACAAAGTCAAACTAAAAAGATGGTGTCAAACTATCGAGGTTTCAGTGTATTAGTTAAATTATGAAACATAAAAAACGAAATTTATTTTAGTATTGAATTTCCAATATTCACGAAACTATCCCTAGAGCGTGACGTACTTTATGTTATAAATGCGTTTTAATTTTAAGAAAAAGAAAAATTGGGGCGTTTCCCATATAGGGGAAATATACCCATTTTAATCACACTAAGCCGTTCGACCCATTCTCATCACTTTTGCCATTTCCGCTATTAAATCATCATTTTCAGATGTATCAACAATGATGATTTGCTTGCTCACTTTTATTTGAGCTATTTATTACTTTGGGACAGTCAAAAACACTTTCTTTAAGCTGTAATTCATGATCAAAGTGCTGATAGGCCGATAATACAAATAGGCTGAGAAAGGGTATAGTTCCCCTATTTTCCGATTTGGTCTACCGTCAGTGGGGGTGCATTAGATCTGGAGGGTTTGATTAGGCTAAACTGATTTTTTAAGAAATTTGCAAATTTTCATGTTCAACAATTCTACGTTAAATGTTTTTCTGAAATTGTTTCGTAAAGAAATAAACAAAAACAAAACACGCGACTTTCGAAGGATTTTTGAATAACATTGAATCAAACCCCCAAAAATTGACTTGCAAAAAAGGCCGCGACGATGATGGATAGCAGACCATGATGGATCGATTGAATTTTACCGCACACAAAACTCACTAACACCCTTCACTCCATCTTCAGTTTAGCACCCCGCCGATGATGTGCGAAAAAGGTCATGATTTATTATCACATTACTCGGCAGTGTAACATTTATCGCCCCTTGAAATGTGTCTCATCGTGCATGACTGAATAGATTTTGAAAATTTGTTGATTTATAATCTTTGCTCGCATCAATTTCAATAAAAATAATTTTTTTGACAAAACACTTCTATTTATCTTGAAAATTAACAAATCTCAGAACTTGTGATTCTGAGCATAACTTTGAATAACCGGATTGGATGCAATCAGGCCCAGCTCTGACAAAAGTACAACGAACAGTAATTTTAAAATGAAATGAACCTTGAATTTATTAAGCTTGCTCATTTGTTCACGTCATTGTCGTTGTTGAAAAAGTTGTTCTCCATAAACAATGCGATCCGTTCCCTAAAAAAAAGTTCTTGATAAGGATCAAAACTTACCCACTTTTCGCCATCCCTTTTTCGGCGCATTCGACCTAGATGCTGTTTTTCCAAAGCTTCCATCAGAACTTTAGATGGTATTATTCGAGTGTCTACCCAGCGCGCCGTAATTTAATTGCTTGTAGATGTTGAATGAAGTGTACTTTCCTCACTTCTTCCTGACCAAGTTCTTACTTATACCAAACTTGGCTCGTTCTGCTTCTACAATTTGGGGATTTTTAAAAAAGGATCAGCCCGTAATTCTCAAAGTTCCTCAGCATTGTGAGTAGGCTTTTAAGGACCCCATTGAAGCGAGTTGTGTTGATGGCACGTCAAGTCACCCTCTCGCGAATCTTTTCCCGGAACTGCTTGAACAAACAAAAAAGGGAGCAGAAAAGGCACCAGGAAAGTTGTTCGCCAAACTGAAAGTGAGTAATGAGGGAAAAAACGAGAGCCTGTAAAAAGGTGTGGTCAAAGATTGAAAGTTCAACAAAAAGAATTCGGATCCAGGTGGGTACAAGAAAAAGTAATTGAATTTGCATTTGACGGGATCTGAATTAATCTTTCATCCCACTCGCCATTGTGTGTTGCCAGTTGGGTGAACTTGAAAACCCCGCAATCATCACAAAATAATTGAAGTAACTCAAACTTTTTGCTCCCGCGGGATTGCGTGGGAGTGCGGGTGTTAAGTTGTATGAGTGGAACAAACTTTACGACTTCCCCCACAATTATAAATGGCGGTCATGACGCGATTAAATATACAGCAGTTGTGTCAAATATTCACTAGTTCGTTTCAGAATCAGAGCTCTATCGTGTTGATGATAAAAATTTAAATTAGAATTAGGTACTGTTTAGTTTGCGAGATATATGCTCGATTTTTGTTATTTGTTATCTGTTTTTATGTTATTTTGAACAACTTTAGTTCTTTACAACACTTCTTTTTTTTATTTTTCAATACATTGGAGTAATTATTTGTGCTGCAAACTATTTATGGAAACATTTATCTCAGATCCCCTGGCCAGACTTTTCAACAAAATACACAGTTTTCAAATGAAAATATGGTCAAAAATTTTCATTTTCATATCTTTTATTTGTCTCAAAAATTGCATTTTTTTTTAACTCTACAACCTCCCAAATTTTCATCCAGATTCATAATTTGGTTTTGGAGTTAGAGCCGTTTGATTAACCTACCATAAGAAAAAATCCCTAAAAAAAGGTAAAAGCCCACCTTCGCCAACATTTTTCGTTTCTAATTTTATCTGAAATTACTTCCTACATTCATAGTAGGATAGGGTAGTCATCAATGAGACACTTTTGGTTTTCAACTTTCAACGATTTTTCTAATTTTTCATTAGCATGTTTCAATGAGCTTTTAGTTGCATTATCTTTCTTTTAATATGTTCTACCATTGACCAAAATATGAGATCGATCCGACATCTACAGCCAGAGTTATTCAACTGTCTCATTGTAGACGCACTTGGCAGGAACAATGAGACAGCTGGGGAACAATGAGACACTTTACGAAAATCAACATTTTTCTAGCAAAACATCATGTTTTTGTATTGTTCCATTGCAGGTGACTTGCCTTGAACATTTTAGAGCAATTTTGCCAACATGAAACTTTTAATAACAAAAGTTACACTAAAAAGTATTGAAATTTTGTAAAATCCATATATTAATACCAAATAACTTAGTATTTTTGGTTAAATGAAGTTTTAACTCTATAAATATGCTAAAAATCACTTTTAATTCATGTTTTGAAAGATTTCCATCGATTTTGAAAAGTTTATTGAAGAAAAATCAAAGTGTCTCATTGTTACCCATGGGCTGAAATGAGTGGGGAACAATGAGACAGCCCTGGATTCTGGGTATATTCTAAATTTTGGCCAAATCTAATGAAAGGACATTGTAGCCTAACTTAATCCCTATGGAACGTCGAAAGAAATTTGAAGAAATATTAGTTTTGGTGTAAATGGCAGCCTACGAGCGAAAAAGTATTTTTTGTCTTTAATTTACTTTTACACCCCAGAATCAAACATTTATGAATAACTTTTCAAGGGAGCGTCCATAACCAAAGCCACTAATATTGCAGACGTGTATCCAGTAGACACACCTTTCCCCCAAATATGAGCCTGATTGGTTGAAACTACGACTTGTGAGAGCCATTTTATCATTGTTCCCCGTGTCTCATTGATGACTACTCTACCCTACAGACCATGAGTGAGCATCTGAAACAAATTTGACATCTATCGGCAATCCCGATCAATTTTTAGAACGATTAACTTTTTGCCTTTCTTACTAAAGAAAGGTATAGGTTTTACTTTATGGCTGGATGTCATTTTCATGTTAGTAAATATGACGATTCAGCATGAATTTTAATCGGAAAATCGCCAAAAATCACACTGCATTGATTTTCGACGCTTTGTCGCCAAGTCGCCAAGTCGCCAAGTTGTCAAGTTGAGCTTCGAATACTGGCGCATATATGTTTTGGCTCGACTTATACTCGTTTGTAGTAGCTTGTCTACCGATGTTTCCTTCAACATTTAAGATATCGTAGCTTTTCGGTTTCTTTTTCCCTGTCCGTTTATGCATAACTGTCCAATGTTTATGCAAAAACTTTTGTGACACAGGACATTCATCCGGCTACAAACAATATGTTTCCCGTGTGCTCCTAAAATCGCCTTTAAGTAGGCTTCATTTTTTCGTGATTTCGTAAGTTTATTCAACAGAGTTCATTGGATTCATTGGATCGTCTTCACCACGACAACATGATTTTTACATTCTACTTTCGTTCGTTTCACACACAAAGGAATGAGTGCAACGCAAAGTCACTCACACAATCATTGACTCCAGGAGAAAAATCGCTTAGAGAGCGATCGTTTGACATTCTACCGAGATTCCGATCATCTCTCCAATGATAGCAATCAAATGACTTGTGTCACCACGCAGCATACACTAGGAAGAGAGAGACAAAAACGAGAGAAAGAGTACGTTGTCTCGTTCGGGCGGCTGCCTGAGTGGTGCTCATTTTTCGTTCGTTTCGTCTTCGTGTTTACGTTCATCGACCGTCACCAAGCGATGACGGTCATGATAGGCGTTGTGTGTTAGCGATCAAATATCGTTTTGGGAAATGATCGCTGACAGAAAGTTCTATCGAATATCGAGCAGTCCCATTCAGTGATAGATCCCTTTTCAAGCATTGTCTCTGACTCTCTCACTTTCGTAGATGCTGAATGGCAAGCTTCCCTGCACTATGCGGCACACGCGGTTAACTTGTTCCTCGGTTTTGCTTTGCGCCGCTTAGTTCGGTTTTTGGGCTTGTACCAAAACTAGAACACCAGAACCACGGTGTGCGTCGTCACTGGCGCATGGGAAGCTTGGCATGCTAGCGTTTGTCATAAACGCTTGTTTGATTAAGAATTTGTACGATTAAAAATATTCTATTGATGAAAATTGCGTTTTCAATTTCTTTTAGAAAACAAATCATTAATAATGCCTTGCTTTCATCATAAGATTTTTTGTATCATCATCATCATTTTGTGCTGACGTTATAAATAAACAAAGTCGATGTTATGAATTGAAAGAAGTTACATTCTTTAGTAAGAGAGGCTCTATCTCACCCCTGGTGGGATTAAATCGGGTTTTTTTTATTAGTTTGTCAATCTTGCCATGGTACAAACCTGCTTTAGCTATCTTGATGAGCTCTTGTAGAAATTCTGAATTTTTTGCCAACCGACAATTATTTAAGCATAATTTATTAAAGCAATCTTCATGAAAAGGCTTTTGACTCAGACAATAGACGTTGAGTAGCAATAAAATTTTTCATTGATTACCATCGTTTGTTCCCGTTACGGTTAAGTTGTGGTACCAAACGAAGTGAAAAATCCGGTTATCTTTCAGACACTTTGCTGTTCCACTTTTAAGTTTAGCGTGGACATATTATTCATGGATCAAACTGCCAACACCCACCACCTGTCATTGCCTTTCCTGGCCGTAAGTTGTTGCTGTTATGAAAATGGGCAACTTTTTGCCCTTGTCATTTTTCCACTTGCTAGCTTTCCGAAAAGAGCAGCGGAATTGCAATCGCCAATATCAGATTTGCAAAAGAAAAGTTTCACAAGCCAATCTTGTTTTTGTAGATATTTGTTTCCCTCTTGCAGTCCCATCCATGGTTTTGATGAAGATTTTCCATTCGTAACAAAGGTTATTTTGACACCTCTGACTCGTAATATTTCTGAACTCTGAATGTGGGACTATTGGAAATCAATATAAAGGTTTGAGAAGGGGTTGGATGGAAAAAAAATATCACATAAAATCTAATTTATCAAAATGCATACAAATTGTTACATAATCGCAACCAATTATCTGCTTTAATTTGTGTTCGGTACAGCAGCCAACATTGAAGCTTTCATTTAGCCACCACAAACACACGACGATTCAATCTTCTCCACAATCGTAATTATTGTAAATACAGCCAACGATGAATTCTGGTGTTATGGTTGTACGCAGTGGGATGAAATCGAACCGCAATAAATCATTAATTACATATTTATGGATCTGATTGAACTGAAGTGTGTATACGGATTCGTATTTTCAGCTTGGATCAAATCTGATACCTGATGGTTAACACGATAACGGAGCGGTTTTCATTTTGCACAAAATTGAAACGGAAATCAATACCAAAAATTTGGGTGAATCAGGGCAGAACTTTAATGTTCAATAAAATTTTACAGAATCCACAAATAAAATATGTTTTTATTGCACTATAAGTGCTGAAAATCGCTAGAACCAATGAAATGAACAGTAAATTAATTTCTAATGGTTGTATCGATCTGTCCCTATTCGCAGATACAATAACATAAATGGAAACAATGAAGCGATTGTGATGATTTTGGCTGGATTGAAACGGGATTTCGTCTGAAAAACCTGTATCATGTTTTCCATCATAACGGTGGCGCCGCGTGGTGTTAGCTGCCCTGTTTATTACACTGTGAAATTATCCATGGCTAATCCAACGAACCAAAAGGTGACAACAGAAATGTCCGCCCAAAAGGGGTACTGCAAAAAAACTTTTTATGTTCAACAAATTTCCTAACAAATCAGCAACAAATTACAAGTTTGACAGTCCAACTACACTTAAAAGTTGGTTTTGTTATTTGTTTTTGCAAAACCGCATATTTTTCAACAAAAGAACCAAAAATATTCATAATTACCTTTTGACTGTTTATGTTAGTATGTGTGTAGTCGATGTTTGCGGACGTGCACGCAGAACACAGAACAGTGAGAACTAGCGAAAATGCCTCACTTTCTTCTAATACAAGTCGCCATATTGAAATTGCTTGAAGATTCATACCCGTGCCGCAGGTCTAAAGCCAATGAATAATTGAGTTTCAATTCTGAGAAAATAGTGCAACATAACACCATCGTCCAGCACACACGATGGGAAAACAACACGATTTCAATCATGGATGAACTCGCTTTGAAGCTTATTTTTGTTTATATCATGTTCACAGCTGTATTTACTATGCACCCAACACACAAACAAAATCTCTAGAGTTGTTTAAATAGGTCTTATAAACATTTGAAACATAATAGCTTATAGCTTGGGTTAGTTTTCAAAAAGCCGTAAGAGCCACCGTGACCTCCGACACTAATTTTCATTTTTCTCCAAATTGAAGCAAATTTCATTTATCTTTAATGTAGAGCACTTGAAGGAGGTGTAGATGAACAATCTCAAGCTTTTTTGAAATTGTTTTTTTGCAAGTAGCACGAGTACCGTTGCAAAAAGGGCTTTGTTTACCAATGGCTCTTACGGCTTTTTGAAAACTAATCCGAGATAGAACCTTTTTAAAAAAACTCTTGATGTATTGAAAATTGTAAGAAAAATCGGAAAAATACCACGTTTGGCCCGTGTACTATTTAGCCTCATGAAATATCACACGCAACCTATCGCAAATATTATAATTCAGCCTAAGGATGCGATTAAATTGAACGTGAGATTGGAAAATTACATTTCAGTCAGTAGCAAATTGGTGCACCATGACAAATTTACAAACATTGAAACAGACTTCCAGCCAAACCATCTTCGAGGAATTCGCCG
This sequence comes from Culex quinquefasciatus, assembly GCF_015732765.1. Lineage (NCBI taxonomy): Eukaryota > Metazoa > Arthropoda > Insecta > Diptera > Culicidae > Culex > Culex quinquefasciatus. The sequence continues at coordinate 107,241,822 of NC_051863.1, forward strand.
TCCTCTGAAAATATGTTAACCAAAAAAACAATTCTTTGTTTTCGGTGACTAATGAGCATGTTTCGGTTAAAGTCATTTTAATCAAATAAACCACAACTTTTTTGTTTAAAATATTGAATACATTGTTCAGGAAAGGGCTGAAACAATACATGAAGATTTTCATACAATGCAAATGCATAGTATAATGTCAAACAAAGCAAATTTACGGCCTATTGTTGGCTATTATCGTATGTAATCTATTCAAAAATGTGAAGCAAAAGCCACTGAAATTGCCAAATGTATAACTCATCAACTTCACGTCGACGCAGTAGTGCTACATTGTCGCACATCTCTTTTTGGCGTTCCGAGAAAAACGCGTTTTAATGTTTGACCTTGAATAAACTCAAACCAGAGCAATGTAAACAACAACAAATACGTTTTTTTTTGTTGTTGACCACAATCTGTGCATTGTTCCGAAATTTGGTTGAATTTGGTTGCTGAAGCTCCGAGTTTTAATTACAGATATTAACGGGAGTCGGTCTTGTACGTGTGTCAAACGCGTTCTGACCTGAAATCCCTTTGGCCAGTTGTCGCCCTTACATCAATTTTCAAGGTGAGTAAAGATAGCACGGCATTTTTGAAAATTCTTTCACATCAATGCGAATATCTAATGATTGAAATCGAATTTTGGGGATCTGCGAAGGCCAAAAGGTGAGGCATTTTAAGTTGCACAAAATGACATTCTTAACTCAATTCGACCTAAAATGTATGTGCGACAAGATAGCACGGCAGCGACGAAATGTTCTGCTCACAAGAATTCCAGCGCATGTCGTTGTTTTACGTTTCGGAAATCTCAATCAAATTGCAGCCCCATGTGTCAGCAGAGAACATTTACCGTCGTTGCTCTATAAATCCGTATCGAAACCGAAATAAATCAACTCAAACGGATCGACATCGAAACGGATCGGAAACTGAGCATCCCGTGCTTTCCGTGATATTACCCTCAACATAAAAGCCAGGAATTTAGCTTAGCCATGGAAGTACGATTCCATCATCAGGGTCATTTCTGAATAGGGAAGCAACTTTTATAACCCACCGAATGTCCTCGTAAAACTTCTGCTTCTGGCGGTCCAGCTGTTGAATGGTCTGTTCCAAAGATCGATTGTCCACCATTTTCATGTTCGCGCCAGAGAACAACCTCACAATGCTTCATGTCCTCGTCGGCGGACATGAATTCAGTGTCTACACGTTGTTTATGTACACAAAACGATAGGAAAATTGGCCACAGTTAGAACGGCAAACTTCTGAATCCATTAGCAATGTGAGTTCCATTAGACGAGCATCATTAGGGTAAATTCTAAGTTAACATTTTGCGAACGGAACCTCGCTAAAATGGCACTTTTATACATAATTTTGGAAGAAGTCATTTTGAGATATCTCTTTTGGTATGGCAAAGCCATTAGCTATGAAGCATTAGGGTGTAGCATGGTTGTATGAAAAAAAAGATATCCAAATTTAGTGAGCCAATTTTATGATCCTTTTGGGGTCCTAAACAACTCCTCGTTTGGGAACGATTGATTAAGTCAACACTTTGTGCAAAGTGATTCAATCAAGAACATTTTTTTTTAAATTTTATAATTAAAAAATCCACAACAACTCATATTTATCGAACTGTGGTAACCGATACGACAAAGGTGCGAATTTGATATGTCAAAGGTAATGGGTTCGATTCTTGATATCAAGACTTTTTTTTTGGTAAACTTTATTCTAATCTAATTCTAATCTAATCTGACCCTAGCGCAGCCAATCTTTCGAAGGGATCCTGGAGAGTGCCTTAGGTTAGATGACGCCTAGCACTCTTCTTGTCATTTATTAACATTTGTAGTGCGCCATTGCATTGAAATGCATTGAAACATCCACAAGCGTTAAAGCGGCCAGGCCTACTGCGTAAAGCCGTATCGCAGAGATGATTCGTAATTGGGTTGAGTTTGAGCACAGAGTGTTCGAACAACAACACAATTCTGAATCGACAGGGGAGGAAGAAGCGTGGGGACACACCACCATACGCTCCGAGATTTTGGTTGTATTCGTTGGGAGCACCATGCTAAGAATGTTTGGTACTCCGGGACCCTCTGGGATGGGACATTGTATTTCCACGAATGCCCTGGACACTATTTGCCGTGGTTATAGCGCCACAACTCGCTCTCTGTAACAGTATTCCTAATTCCAGTCCACGCACACCAAGTCGTCATGGCGTAGTGGTTAGCATTTTTGCTTACCAATCCAAAGGACGGGGGATCGAACCCCGCCTCGAGGGACTTTGATTTTTCGTTCATATTCATCATTTCAAATTTATGTGTTCTTAACTTTCTCGTTGGGAGCAGATGGGCATCGAACCCAGAACCATTCGCTTACAAAGCGAACACCGTAACCAGTCAGCCACGGCCGCTCCCTCTTTTTTTTTGGTAAACTTTATTGAAAATTAATCCATAATGTTCTCAGCAATCTTGGGTTTTATTCTCTGTTTCAGTTCACAGTACCTTTACACTACCAGATTGTGTTCTTTATTCTTTCGGATTGTGCTGCCCTACTGTGGTGTAGGAAAAATACATTATGGAACTATGTTATCTAATAAAGTATACAGAAAAATCAGTCAAAAAAAGTGATTATGTTATGAATTCTACAAATTCTCTTTCTCTTCATATCTTTATTTTTTTTCTTCGGAGCAACCCTAAAAACTAAAGTCTGGAGCTACATTTGCCTTAGCTCCATTTTGAAAACCAGAAATGTATTGCAAATTCTCAGCCAACAGATCACTTTTTAACAAATTGTTGAAAGGTAGCTGGGAAGGCCAGCGATTGTCTAACATTTCAAGTTTTGTGAAGAAGTTACCTGTTGGCTCGGAATTTGAAAACTAGTTCCATTTGTCAAAATGCCTATCCACCCTTTCCTCTTGTTGCTTCAGAAGTGATGGCTCTCTTACCCCTACTCTAACACCAAAAGGAAAAATATATCTCAAAATCTGCAACAGTGGATTTGCTGCAGAAAATGTTACATTTTATAACATTTTTTGTAGCAAGCTTGTAAATCATTTTTGCCCGCGTGTAAACATGTCAGCGATCTGCAGTTCTCACCAGCACATATAATGCTGGCCCGTCCCCGAGCAACACTCCAAAAAGAAGAATATGTTGGTGCTCTTTCACTCACATTTTATCAAGCGTCCATGGCGCGGTGGTAGCGTGTCAGATCAATAACCAAGAAGTTGGTGGTTCAATCCTCGTTCTATAAAGGTTTTTTTGTGAAATTCAACCAAAAAGCCGTCGGTAATGTCGATAATTGTCGGTAACGGGCAAAAATGTCATACCCCTATATCACAAAAAAATGCATGAGGACAGTTTTCATGCAGATTCAGATATAATTTCATACCGCCATGCATCACAATCATGCGACCGCCGTTTGGGTGTAGGTGGTTCCTCCCTTTACCTCGTGCTGTGCTGAACCACGGGATTGAAACTCGTCTGAAAAACCTGTATCATTTTTTCAATCAAAACGGTGGCGCCGCGTGGTGGTAGTTGCCCTGTTTATTACACTGTGAAATTATCCATGGCTTATCCAAGGAACCAAAAGGTGACAACAGACATTTCCGCCCAAAAGGGGTGCTGCAAAAAAAAACTTTTTATTTAAAAAAAAATCCCAACAAATCAGCAACGAATTACAAGTTTGATAGTCGAACTACACTTAAAAGTTGGTTTTGTTATTTGTTTTTGCAAAACCGCATATTTTTTAACAAAAGTGCCAAAAATATTCGTAACTACCTTTTGCCTCTTGGTGGCGCTTTGTGTTAGTATGTATGTTAGTCTTCTGATACAAGTCGCCATATTGAAATTGCTTGAAGTTTCATACCCGTGGCTGAACTCAGCAACGTTGCCAGCTCAAATTCTCGAGCAGCGGTATTTTCCCCAAGTACCTAACTGCAATTTTCGCTGCATCGCAATTTGTTGCACCTCCTACTGTCAGGGCTTCCTCGTTCTTTTAAAGAAAGTGAAGAGATTATACAAATTTTCATAATCTTATGCGTCATCATTGAAAGCAGGGGTCTAGAAATGGGTGGACATTTTTAGTTTGTGAATTCACCGTTGGGAAAATAAATTATTCTCCAGGAATTTCCCGCAAGGAAACATCCTACAAATTGAAGCCGGAAAACACGAGAATCAATTTACTGCCCCATATTGAAATAGGAAAGCGATTTCCCGTGAACGGTTAAAAAGAGGGTAATGCTTTTCATGTTTTTTTTCGCTGCCATAAATAGTCGATTATGGAAATGAGGTGGAAAATGCTAATGATGATAACCTTACAACTCGTGGTCCTTGTGTTTAACTAAATGGCAACGCTGGATAACTGATCTTATGTTAATGATCACTTAATCTCTTTATCTATTAGCATATTGCAGAAAGAAGCCAATTAGCACTTGGGACAAGTTAATACAAAGAAAAGCTTTATGTTGAGAACCATTATTATTTTTTCACTCCATTAGTAATAAATACATCCACAATATGCCAACGCAATTCCAGAGAATAAAGAACAAAATCTGGTAGTATAAGAGAATAGAGGCTAAATGCCGAGTGTTATTCTAATGTGTTCATTTTCAAAAAAAAACGGTTCACCTATTAAAAAAGAACCGAATCGAACCCAAGACCTTTGATGCACATGTGGTGGTCATTTTCCAGCCACTCAATTCAATGACCTATTTCAATGAACAAATGAGCTTTCTATTGTGGGACCTTAAGTTCATTGTAGATTGGTGTAAATTTAACAAAAAAAAAACCTTGTGAAACCCTGAATTATACCCATAACCTTGACATCCAATTCTCCCACCCGAGTATCGACAAAAAAACGGCTAAATTTGCTATACGTGCTTCTTGCCCGGTTCTCATCGCGCTTTCGCGCCTGATTGGGTTCATAACTCCGTTGGCGCCCAGCTAAATTAGTGCGTTTGGCCACCCCACCGAGGGCGACGAACGACTTCATGTAGTACTTTGGAGCTGTCCATTACGCCGTACGTCCTTTTCAGCAGCTTGTTGATACTGATCAACGCCAGTTCGCGGAAAAAAGCTTCCACTTCCGCTGCCGTGGCTCAACTCGTGATGGTTGTCCGGTGAACGGCATTGTAAGCAACGATGAAAAATATCACGAAATAGGATTCGTTCGAGAGCACATGATCCCACAGCTGCGTCCATTGACTGACATTGAAATTTGCCACGAAAGCCGTTTCCATCATCGTCAGGACTCGCGAAGATATATTGCGCTCGCGATAAACATTCATCAAACTAGGCTCATACTCGCACAGGACGTTCTCAACCAGGCCCAAATAATTCATCGGTTCCAGTGGGGCGTACTCGAACCACAGTTGTCCCTGGTTGGGCAAAGCACAGAAACGAATCATTCGGGAGCATCCTCACGAAAAAAGGCACAAAGTCACACTGCAGAAAAAGGTTGACCATTGATCCAGACAGGAAAATGTTTTTTTACATTCTGAACGGTCCGTACTTCCAGGCCGGCAAACTTTCGATCATAACCCTCCACGCATGGATGGTTCCCTCGCAGCAGGAGCGCGTTGAAACAATGCGCGTAATTGTTGGTCGATGCCTTCCAGATACTCTCCAAATTCATTTAGCATGCAACCTTGTTTTTTTACTAAAGTTGTCCTAAACACATTCTTGGTTCTTTATATTTTTTATAAGTTCATTGTTCTTTGTGTCCTTTGTGTTCTTTGTGTTCTTTGTGTTCTTTGTGTTCTTTGTGTTCTTTGTGTTCTTTGTGTTCTTTGTGTTCTTTGTGTTCTTTGTGTTCTTTGTGTTCTTTGTGTTCTTTGTGTTCTTTGTGTTCTTTGTGTTCTTTGTGTTCTTTGTGTTCTTTGTGTTCTTTGTGTTCTTTGTGTTCTTTGTGTTCTTTGTGTTCTTTGTGTTCTTTGTGTTCTTTGTGTTCTTTGTGTTCTTTGTGTTTTTTGTGTTCTTTGTGTTCTTTGTGTTCTTTGTGTTCTTTGTGTTCTTTGTGTTCTTTGTGTTCTTTGTGTTCTTTGTGTTCTTTGTGTTCTTTGTGTTCTTTGTGTTCCTTGTGCTCTTTGTGTTCTTTGTGTTCTTTGTGTTCTTTGTGTTCTTTGTGTTCTTTGTGTTCTTTGTGTTCTTTTTGTTCTTAGTGTTCTTTGTGTTCTTCGTGTTCTTTGTGCTCTTTGTGTTCTTTGTGTTCTGTGTTCTTTGTTATTTGACAAATCGATTCCATGAAGATGCTCCATTAGGGTGTAATATGGTTGTATGGAAAAAAATAAAGTTGTCCAAATTTAGCGAGCACAACCATTTTTCAGTTCCTTTTGGGGTCCTAAACAACTCCCCAAAGTTTGGGAACGATTGGTTTAGTCCTTACTTTGCGCAGCGATTCAATTTTCCATATAAATTTGTATGGGAAAAACCATTTTTTTTGGATTTTGATATTTATAAAATCCACGTTTCACGCTGTACTAAAACCGGGTTCATATTCAGATGCTCTGGAAGGTGCTCTACAACTTTCCCGAAGAGAGTATGGTGCTAACTTGCTCCTATAAAAAGATACAGCTTGTTCAAAACTCGTCTAAAACGTGTTTTTTGCTCGAAAATCACGTTTTAGACGAGTTTTGAGGACGCTGTATCTTCTTTCAGGGACAAGCTAGCACCATACTCTCTTCGAGAAAGTTGTAGAGCACATTCCAGAGCATCCGAATATGAATCCGGTTTTAGTACAGCGTGAAACGTGGATTTTATAAATATCAAAATCCAAAAAAATTGTTTTTCCCATACAAATTTATATGGAAAATTGAATCGCTTTGCGCAAAGTGAGGACTAAACCAATCGTTCCCAAACTTTGGGGAGTTGTTTAGGACCCCAAAAGGAACTAAAAAATTGCTGTGCTGGAAAATCGATTTTGATATTACACCCTAATGCTCCATGAGTGCCATTACTGATGTCATATTTTGTTGTGGTTTACCAAAAAAAAACTATACAATTCATCCACTCACAAGCATGCTTTCCCAACGCAACACATGTTGTCGCTGAGTCCTGCCGCCACGTGCTGTTGAACCATTTTCCTCCTTCCTCCTCCTCACTTTGTTTCCGGTCATGCTCCGCAGTGGCGATTTTCAACTATGTAGATGTAACGTGACTTGCATGCAAAGCTCTCGGATTGCTTGGATTTCGTCGATTCAAGAACGCCGAAAACTTTGCTGAGAGCAGAGAGAAGACAACTTTTCGAGCGTACGCCACATGGTCCTGAACTGTCACGCGTTTTGTTGATGGGAATCCTCGTGCAGGTCGAGTTCCGTGATTTCCACCTTGTGTCTCCAGACGACATGGCAAATTGTGAAAACAAACTTTGGTTCTCACTTTCTCTCTCACACTCTCTCTGTTAAACGTGTAAGTGTGGGTGAGGTCTCATTTCGCTGGTATCTCCCACTTACAACAACTTGGATGATGTTGTCGGAGTTCAAGTACGCGGTGGGTGGTAGGTAGCAGGACGATAAAAAGAGAATGTTGAGGGATTTATCGGGAGGGTTTCAGTTTCGTCGAGCACTCCGTGCAAATCAGATGTGGTTCAACGAAAACGGCACTAGGATCTGTGCAAAACCGGTGGATTAGCTTGCTGCGGTTCGCGAAAGTAAGAGAAGCTTTCAGCTAACCACCGCAACGGTGTGAACCTTTATTCTGGACGGGACAGCACGTTGCTTGGCAGTCGCCATCGGGGTCTTTCTCTTAATGTGAATGTAAACACCTACTGGCGTCGCATCGTTTGCATACAACTCATGTGCAATGAAAATAGGGAAAGTACAGTAATATTTGTGAGCATAAAGTAGAACGAAACAAAAAGAAGCTAGACTAGAATAGAAGGATGCTGTCTGCATAAACAATAAAACGGTCCTGGCAAGAATCCTGAGTGGTGGTTCCAGCAGATGATGAACAATGGTAGTTTGACGAGGACTTTGGCTTTGAGTATGATAAGGGCAGCATAATGCATGTTAAATGTGTATTGTGGTGATAGAAGAATGGAAACAATTGACACTGAGTAAAAGTTTTGGTTTGATATTACGTGAATATCGAAAAAAATAACAAGCTCTTATTAGATGGACTAACCTGAATACCATCGATACAGCTCTTTAGTTTGAGAGGAGTGTTTGATGACATTTCTGGGGAAAAGTAATTTGAAATCTATATCTAGTTGAAGGGGAAGGGGTTGTTGTTTTTGAAACCAGGCCAAGTATGCCAGTGAAACCTGGGATCTGGGACGCAAAGATTTCACAATGCAACAAAAATTAATGTAAAGTTTACAGCTGTTATCTCTTGCTTTTCACAGTTGGTCATCTCCAGAAGTGCAGGAAGCTAAGTCATGCTTCTCTAAATTTTGTGATATCGTTTTTTTTAATTCCTAAAAACAAAAATGACTGCGCAGGCTCAACTCGAGGGGAAGCATTAATAAATAGTCTTCAAATGCAGGAGATTACCAGAAATCCCGATGCAAGACGCGTTATTTCAACTAGACCTTGATGTTCTCTTTCCGATCTGTCAGTTCCTCTCAGATTCCAAAATATCCATTTAGTTTTTCTGCAGTTTTTCGTCGTTCGTGGTTTGGAGCGAGTTGTGGCGCTATAACCACGGCAAATAGTGTCCAGGGCATTCGTGGAAATACAATGTCCCATCCCAGAGGGTCCCGGAGTACCAAACCTTCTTAGCATGGTGCTCCCAACGAATACAACCAAAAAATCTTGGAGCGTATGGTGGTGTGTCCCCACGCTTCTTCCTCCCCTGTCGATTCAGAATTGTGTTGTTGTTCGAACACTCAGTGCTCAAACTCAACCCAATTACGAATCATTTCTGCGATACGGCTTTACGCAGTAGGCCTGGCCGCTTTAACGCTTGTGATGTTTCAATGCATTTCGATGCAATGGTTCACTACAAATGTTAATAAATGACAAGAAGAGTGCTAGGCGTCATCTAATCTAAGGCACTCTCCAGGATCCCTTCGAAAGATTGGCTGCGCTAGGGTCTGATTAGATTAGATTAGATTAGATTAGTTTTTCGTCGTTCGTGGTTTGCACCGGAAGCAGAGCAAGATCGTGCCCCAACAGCTGGACATCGAGTTGCGGCTGAGGACAACAACAAAGGTCATAAAAGCCAAACAAAATCCCTACACAATCCCCCTTCCCTTCCCACGTCTTGTCTTTTAACATCAATCCCTTCCCCTACTAACCTCGAGCAGGCCACGGGTAATCGGCTCCCCTCTCACTAACATTTACGCACATGATCCTCTGTTATTACTGTTAGCTTTGAGAAAAATGTAATTACAAGAGCCAACCAGGTCCCAGTACCGAAAAAGACCTAATAAAAATAATTTTATGAAAAAATGCAGGAGATTGTTAAAATAAAAACTACTTTTTTGCAATTCAGCTATGAAACTGTCAACTTTTCCTGTCCTTCTGGAGAAACGAAACGGCCTACTTTTCCCTACAAAAAATAACTGTATGGAAAATTAATACCTTTCTATACCAATGCTGAAAAGTTCTACTTTTCAGCACTGAAATGGGTGCTGAAAAGTTGAACTTTTTAACACTAGAATCGAAAAGTATCATTTTTCAATATTGTTTTGTTTTGGACGGTTAATTTACTAAACACATGAATGTTTGACATAAACTTCCATTCAAAGAGCGTTTTTCGGAATTGCAAAAAATGTTGTAAGCAACTCGTTGCAAAACTTGATTTTTTCAGCACTCGTCGTATTTATCCAACTCGGTAAACCTCGGTAAACCTCGTTGGATAAATGTACAACTCGTGCTGAAAAAATCTTCTGATTTTCATTTCTTTTATGTCGCTGTTTGTGTGCTTGGGTGAGTGGTTATTATAATCAAATAATGGCATCATTAGTGCGCAGACCACGCGGATGCGCTGTCTTGTTTGTGCATGCTCATTTTCATTTCTTTTATGTCGCTGTTTGTGTGCTTGGGTGAGTGGTTATATAATCAAATAATGGCATCATTAGTGCGCTGACCACGCGGACGCGCTGTCTTGTTTGTGCATGCTCATTTTCATTTCTTTTATGTCGCTGTTTGTGTGCTTGGGTGAGTGGTTATATAATCAAATAATGGCATCATTAGTGCGCTGACCACGCGGACGCGCTGTCTTGTTTTTGCATGCTCATTTTCATTTCTTTTATGTCGCTGTTTGTGTGCTTGGGTGAGTGGTTATTATAATCAAATAATGGCATCATTAGTGCGCAGACCACGCGGATGCGCTGTCTTGTTTGTGCATGCTCATTTTCATTTCTTTTATGTCGCTGTTTGTGTGCTTGGGTGAGTGGTTATATAATCAAATAATGGCATCATTAGTGCGCTGACCACGCGGACGCGCTGTCTTGTTTGTGCATGCTCATTTTCATTTCTTTTATGTCGCTGTTTGTGTGCTTGGGTGAGTGGTTATATAATCAAATAATGGCATCATTAGTGCGCTGACCACGCGGATGCGCTGTCTTGTTTTTGCATGCTCATTTTCATTTCTTTTATGTCGCTGTTTGTGTGCTTGGGTGAGTGGTTATATAATCAAATAATGGCATCATTAGTGCGCTGACCACGCGGACGCGCTGTCTTGTTTTTGCATGCTCATTTTCATTTCTTTTATGTCGCTGTTTGTGTGCTTGGGTGAGTGGTTATTATAATCAAATAATGGCATCATTAGTGCGCAGACCACGCGGATGCGCTGTCTTGTTTGTGCATGCTCATTTTCATTTCTTTTATGTCGCTGTTTGTGTGCTTGGGTGAGTGGTTATATAATCAAATAATGGCATCATTAGTGCGCTGACCACGCGGACGCGCTGTCTTGTTTGTGCATGCTCATTTTCATTTCTTTTATGTCGCTGTTTGTGTGCTTGGGTGAGTGGTTATTATAATCAAATAATGGCATCATTAGTGCGCTGACCACGCGGACGCGCTGTCTTGTTTGTGCATGCTCATTTTCATTTCTTTTATGTCGCTGTTTGTGTGCTTGGGTGAGTGGTTATTATAATCAAATAATGGCATCATTAGTGCGCAGACCACGCGGATGCGCTGTCTTGTTTGTGCATGCTCATTTTCATTTCTTTTATGTCGCTGTTTGTGTGCTTGGGTGAGTGGTTATATAATCAAATAATGGCATCATTAGTGCGCTGACCACGCGGATGCGCTGTCTTGTTTTTGCATGCTCATTTTCATTTCTTTTATGTCGCTGTTTGTGTGCTTGGGTGAGTGGTTATATAATCAAATAATGGCATCATTAGTGCGCTGACCACGCGGACGCGCTGTCTTGTTTGTGCATGCTCATTTTCATTTCTTTTATGTCGCTGTTTGTGTGCTTGGGTGAGTGGTTATATAATCAAATAATGGCATCATTAGTGCGCTGACCACGCGGATGCGCTGTCTTGTTTTTGCATGCTCATTTTCATTTCTTTTATGTCGCTGTTTGTGTGCTTGGGTGAGTGGTTATTATAATTAAATAATGGCATCATTAGTGCGCTGAACACGCGGACGCGCTGTCTTGTTTTTGCATGCTCATTTTCATTTCTTTTATGTCGCTGTTTGTGTGCTTGGGTGAGTGGTTATTATAATCAAATAATGGCATCATTAGTGCGCTGACCACGCGGACGCGCTGTCTTGTTTGTGCATGCTCATTTTCATTTCTTTTATGTCGCTGTTTGTGTGCTTGGGTGAGTGGTTATTATAATCAAATAATGGCATCATTAGTGCGCAGACCACGCGGATGCGCTGTCTTGTTTGTGCATGCTCATTTTCATTTCTTTTATGTCGCTGTTTGTGTGCTTGGGTGAGTGGTTATATAATCAAATAATGGCATCATTAGTGCGCTGACCACGCGGATGCGCTGTCTTGTTTGTGCATGCTCATTTTCATTTCTTTTATGTCGCTGTTTGTGTGCTTGGGTGAGTGGTTATATAATCAAATAATGGCATCATTAGTGCGCTGACCACGCGGACGCGCTGTCTTGTTTGTGCATGCTCATTTTCATTTCTTTTATGTCGCTGTTTGTGTGCTTGGGTGAGTGGTTATATAATCAAATAATGGCATCATTAGTGCGCTGACCACGCGGATGCGCTGTCTTGTTTTTGCATGCTCATTTTCATTTCTTTTATGTCGCTGTTTGTGTGCTTGGGTGAGTGGTTATTATAATTAAATAATGGCATCATTAGTGCGCTGAACACGCGGACGCGCTGTCTTGTTTTTGCATGCTCATTTTCATTTCTTTTATGTCGCTGTTTGTGTGCTTGGGTGAGTGGTTATTATAATTAAATAATGGCATCATTAGTGCGCTGAACACGCGGACGCGCTGTCTTGTTTTTGCATGCTCATTTTCATTTCTTTTATGTCGCTGTTTGTGTGCTTGGGTGAGTGGTTATTATAATCAAATAATGGCATCATTAGTGCGCTGACCACGCGGACGCGCTGTCTTGTTTGTGCATGCTCATTTTCATTTCTTTTATGTCGCTGTTTGTGTGCTTGGGTGAGTGGTTATTATAATCAAATAATGGCATCATTAGTGCGCTGACCACGCGGACGCGCTGTCTTGTTTGTGCATGCTCATTTTCATTTCTTTTATGTCGCTGTTTGTGTGCATGGGGTGATTGGTTATTATAACTTATTGGACATCATAAGTGCAGTGCTTCAGGGGACGCGCAGTCCTGTTCTTTTCGCGATAATTTTCATCGTAAATGATCGTAAAAATTTATTCCAACTGGCATCGATCGATTTTATGAAGAGTAAAGCGTCATTTATTTACTATTTTTGAAATTTGCTCGCGTTATCTAAATTGTAAAAATATACTGATAAGTCCAGCCCATAGCACTACTGCTCGGCTGGCACGCGTTCGATAAAAAAAAACTTTTTAAATGATCAATTATCTATCTTTCCGCAGACGGCTGCCTAAGATCTAAAATTTTCAACCGATAAACAAAATGCTCATGGTCACATCACTGCCACTCGTGAATCCTGACCTCATACCCATCTACTAACCCCCTCAAAACTCATGTGATACTTTGTCGGAGATGCAGTCGATTGGGCGGTCTCTATCACTCAAGTATCGGACTAACATTCCCATCCACTTCCCCGTGACCCTACCACTGGTCGTGGCCGGCGCCGGTATTGATCAGCATGATAGGGGCCTTTGAGAAGTTGCGAAGCGAGGAAAGATAGCTCCCACTTATCTTCCACGGCTCGTGGATGTAACTTCTGGAGGTCCTGGTCAATAACGGAGTAGCAACTGCGGGTGGGCACCTATGCTTATGCTTATGCTTAACTCGTGCTGAAAAAATCTTCTTTTTGTAACATGTTGCATAAACTACTATTAACAAAACGACGCTGTCATGCTAGCTTGTCGTACGTCATTTTTTGACGTTCCGAGAAAAACGCGTTTTAATGTTTGACCTTGAATAAACAAAAAATGAGAGCACACAATGTAAACAATAACAAACACGTTTTGTTTGGTTGCCCATTCATTGTTCAGATGATTCGTTGAATTTGGTGGCTGGAGTCCCGAGTTATAATTAAAAATATTTACGGTAGTCGAGCTAGTACCTACCGTAAACTGGGGTGACTTTGATAGGTTTTTCAAATGCCCGTCGATAATAAGTTATCCCTTAATGCTAAACATACTCAAAATTCTCAAAAATGTTTAGATATTAATTTATCTAAACATTTTTGAGAATTTTGGGGGTGCATGGGTATGTTTAGCATTAAGGGATAACTTATTATCGAAAATATGCAAAAATATATTGGTTATATTGGATGTATCAAAATTAGTGGCCAAATCAAATATCTATCAATGTCACCCCAAGCTATCAAAGTCACCCCAGTTTACGGTATGTCAAACGCGTTCTGACCTGAAATCCTTTTGGCCAATTGTCGCACTTACAGCAATTTTCAGGGTGTGTCAAAATAGCACGACAAGATTGAAACTTCTTTCATATGAAGAACCGGAGTTTGTTCAATTTTATTGAATATATCAGGAATGAAATCGAATTTTGGTGATCGGTGAGTCATTGTAAGCTAAAATGGCGTTCTTAACTCAATTTGGCCCAAAATCGACACAAGACAAGTTACCACGATAGTGACGAAATTAATTTACCAGAGAATGGCATATACAAAGCCCCTTTTGTCAAATTACCACAAAAGTTTTCCGAGTTCGAGGGTGTCCTGAATATGTGGGATGATTGAATAAAGAATACAGAAATTTTTTAACAATATTAACCCACAATTATTGCAAATGTAATCCGATCATAATTTAATTTCTCTAGATAATATATTTGTTGTATTGAAATTTTCACGAAAACAAAACCCAAAAATAGCGTTTTGGGGAAGAAATGTATGACAAAAGTTTGATTTGAATAAAAATAATAATAATAAAAACAAATCACGTTATTTGAAATGATCCTTCAACATCCTTACTGAATTTTTATGCAAACAAAGTGTTATGGTTTAATTAATCATGTAATGAATTGATTATGATCAAATTAACAGCTGCCGTCAACTTGAAGTAATTGGGAAAGTTGTTTTTCAAAGTTATGTCATCAATTATTTCTATTTGTTTCAATTCTAAAGTGAAACTTGATGTTGCCCTTATCAACATTCCTAATTCAGGTTCATGATTGATTATTATTTTTTGCATTCTAATATTTTCAAGCACGATCAATCTAATTTCCTAAGCCCAATAAAACATCGTACATAATAAAAGGATACAACTTATTTGTTAATTGTTTTAAACTTTCCGAAAGCCTTCACCGTTTAGATTAGTGTATTAAAGAGTTAAAAGTTTTGATCAGCAGCTGGAATTGGAGTAAAAACTTGTTTTCCTAACAAGGCAGGTACATGGTAGGGTGACAAGAAAAATGAAAATCTGGAGAAATGCCCCTTGGGTCGATTTTTCAGATAACGATATGTAACTGTTTCAATTTTTAGCCAAATCGGTTAAGATTTATGGGTTGCTATTGATCGTGAATGTTTGTATGGGAAAATTTGCTAAAATGTCGGGGAAAAGCTAAAATTTCAAAATTCCACCAAAAGGTCGGATAATTGTCAAGTATAAAATTCATAAGTAAAATTTTATGACAAACAACTTTGTCCAAGATCGCAAAACGATCCAACCCTGACGATCGTTTAGCGATTTAAATAAGATGTTTTTGTATGAAATGTTTTTTTTTTTTTTAACCAGCTTTAAAGACCTTAAACCTTAACCGATTTGGCTCAAAATTGGCACAGTCACTTATTTTTGCCTAATGAATCGAGTCAGGGAGTATCTTTGATGACGATTTTTTTTACTATTACTCTAATGTGGCAGTGCGTGGCCGAATGGTTACGCTGTCCGCTTTGTAAGCGGATGATCATGGGTTCGATTCCCATCTGCTCCAACCTTCCATCGGATGGGGAAGTAAAGTCATTTCAGGTGTGGAGTCGTCTCCTGCTATAAAAACAAACAACACACCAAACCACTTTGACTTGCTCGGACACGTGGAACAGAATTCGGCTGCAGGACATGAATTGGTTGGTGCCGCTGTATTGTCCGCGAGCCGGAAAACAAATGCTGTAAATTCCTTCCCTCTCGAAATGGGGAAATGTTGGCCAATGTGTTGAAAAGCGGGCAAGTTTTGCTCCATAATTTGAAATTCCATTTGTGCTCTCTGAAAGCGAATAAATTACAACATTTGGCAACAAGAAAAACACACCCGCGACCATTGAAAACAGTAACGGCTAGCATTGCTTCACAGTACAGCGCAGATCCAAAATGACGAGTAGCTCGATTTCCGCTCAGGCAACGACAACCGGACAAGGCACATCCGTTTTCCGAAAGATGAGCATGCTTAAAAAGACAGACGATTCGAGAAGATGTTTGTGATGTTTGTCGTTCTAGCTTCAATTTGATTTTAAACAATTTTTTTATAATCGATCGAAAATAACAACATGCTAAAATTTCATTTTTTTATCCAATAAAATTATTGAAACTCTATTATCCCGTGTAATGTCAGTAAAATAAGAATAATATTATTCTTATTTAATTGATTTATTTGAGAAAGAATGTATAATGCTTCTTTATGCTTTCAATTTTATTTTAATTAAAATTCTATTAACAATAATTACTTTTGACTTCACCTTCAGACTTAATTGCTGGATAAGGTCTAAAGGAGATTAAGTTTTCAACTTTACAGCCTAATTACGTAACCACATTTTAAGTACATTTTCCGAACAGAGCACCGTGACGTAAACAATGAAAGTCTAAGCAGCTCATATTGTGGGTGAAAAACAGGAAAAGCACAGGAAAAGTGCTCTCGACGTTTAGCGCACTTCCAAATCTATATACGAAAAAAAAAAACGAAACTATTGGCACTACGCCCCCCGGGGCATGGCCTTCCTCTAACGTGGGATTTCTGCTCCAGCGCCTCTGACGTGACAGGAGAAACCGGGACCGACGTTTTACTTCACCATCCGATAGAAGCTCAGTGGATAAGGCGGGAATCGAACCCGCGTCTCATAGCATCATCGGGATCGGCAGCCGAAGCCGCTACCCCTGCGCCACGAGACCCACAAAATCTATAATCTATATACAACAACTCTCAAATCTTCATGTACCCGTTTTAGGGGTCGAACGGCCACCTTTTGTGTTTTTGATCGAGTGCATGCAGGTTGCTCAATTTTAACATAATTATCGGTAATTGTTGTTGGCGTGGACTGAGCTGCTAGTGCTACTGCATGGTACAATTAGCAGTAACCATCAGCAAACGTGTACGTACGAACTGCTTTCAGCTTAGAACGACGAGTGTATTAAATAGATGGGAGGTCGAACATGCATGTTTACACATTGTGAGGTGGCTTTTGGCGGGCAACGTTGGTCCGACCTGGTGTTTGTGGGAAAGTCAAGCAACTATCAACACCATCGATGGAAATGGCCCAGCAACCCACACCCCTGGTGGAAATGCAATGGGGTTAATGTGGTGAGGTCCCCGTGGTGGACAGTGATGGTTGTAGATAACCACGATGTGATATTAAATTTTCAACATGCATGAATGAGAGTGTGTGTGAGTGTATCTACACAGCAATTCTATTTGAAAAGAGCCTAAACCGAAAAAAAAAAGTTTCAAAAATCTAGCTTAACATTTGAAAAAGTCGTATGAAAACCTAAAATTGCGTTTTGACCATGTCTGGACCAAAGAGCCTATGTCTGAAAATATTTTTATCGGATTCCTCGGCAAATTTCACAAAACATTTAAAAAAACGTACGTTTCCGAGATATGTTTTTTTGAAAATAAAAACTAAGATTTTCGACGTGCCACGCGCAAAAACATGGAAAATGACGAAATCGGCAAAAAACAACGTTTTTCACAAAAACTGCGATAACTTAAAAATTTAAGCGATGACTTATACATGTTAGGGTACCAAAATTTTTGTAATTAAAATACGCAACTTTTGGTACCCTAATATGTATAGGTCATCGCTGTTTTTTTTAAGTTATCGCAGTTTTAGTAAAAAACGTTGTTTTTCTGCCGATTTCGTAATTTTTCTGTTTTTGCGCGTGGCACGTCGAAAAACTAAGTTTTTATTTTCAAAAAATCATATCTCGGAAACGTACGGTTCGACATCGCCAATTTTTTTTAATGTTTTGTGAAATTTTCCGAGGAATCCGATAGAAATATTTTCTGACATAGGCTCTTTGGTCCAGACACGGTCAAAACGCCATTTTAAGTTTTCATACGACTTTTCGAAATGTTAAGCTAGATTTTTGAAACTTCTTACTATTTTTCTCAAATAGCCAAACTAACCACCTTTCTTTTGCGTCTAAGACAGCTAAAATCGGATGAAATGACGCGGAGATATCTAGATTAAATTTTCAAAACAACCTTCCCGTCATTGGTTTCCTATGCAAATAGGAACTTTTTGAAAATTTAATCTAGATATGATTTTCTGAAAAAAGTGATTTTTGCGTCCGGGACCGTGGTGAAGGGGTAAGCGTGGTTGCATCTCACCCAGTCGGCTTGGGTTCGATCCCAGACGCGGTCCCGGTGGCATTTTTCGAGACGAGATTTGTCTGACCACGCCTTCCGTCGGATGGGGAAGTAAATGTTGGCCCCGGTTTAACCTAAAAGGTTAGGTCGTTAGCTCAATCCAGGTGTAGGAGTCGTCTCCCTGGGTCCTGCCTCGGTGGAGTCGCTGATAGGCAGTTGGACTAACAATCCAAAGGTCGTCAGTTCAAATCCCGGGGTGGATGGAAGCTTAGGTGTAAAAAGAGGTAGGTTTGCAATAGCCTCAACAATCAAGCCTTCGGACACCTAGTTTCGAGAACGCCAAGGCAATGCTGTAGAGCGAATAATTTGATTTGATTTTTTTTTTGTTTTTGCGAAAAATGACGAAATTTGTGATGATAATATAATGATTTTGGTTGAACCACATGCCAAGACAATTTCGTTAGATTTAGGGAAAAAAAGAACCAACACCAGACTTTTCAATCATACTCATTCAAACAAACGGTAAAAAGAAGATTCAGAACAACACCCGATCTGGATATAAAAAAACTTCATGATATCAAAGGGCTTCATCCATAAAGTACGTCACGATAAAATCAGCCAAAATTCCCCCTCCCCCTTTTGTCGCACTTTTGCTATACTTATAACATGAAACAACTCTCCCACTAGAGCGTACTCTATGGTTGACGCCTAGCTCAGTTATAAGATAAAGAGCGTGGCTAGCAGATTGATCACCATACTCATGCTTTTATTCTTGACAGGATGGGAAGCAGAAATAATGTGAAAGTTTGCATTCTTTTTCACAACAGGCTTGAACATTTCACAATGTGCCAATTTCACAATGTGCCAATCGAACTCAGCGCCTAAATTAGTTGAGAAGTAAAGGGTTTTCCCTATTTTCCCATTTTCATTCATGAGTTTAAAATGTTCGAAACTTTGCTATGCAATGAACTTGACTGATGAAGAAAAATTGTTACTTATTCTGAACCCTTTATAAGATTGTAGCTTTTTTTTGCTGGAATGTTTTTCCTTACTCACGGTGAAAACAAAAGAGCAGTTCTCTACGGAATCGGTCTTTTTTCTTTAATTTTAATTTTTGTATTTTTTAATCCGGCTGAAACTTTTTTGGTGCCTTCGGTATGCCCAAAGAAGCCATTTTGCATCATTAGTTTGTCCATATAATTTTCCATACAAATTTGGCAGCTGTTCATACAAAAATGATATGTGAAAATTCAAAAATCTGTATCTTTTGAAGGAATTTTTTGATCGAGTTGGTATCTTCGACAAAGTTGTAGGTATGGATATGGACTACACTGAAAAAAAATGATATACGGTAAAAAAAATTTTGGTGATTTTTTATTTAACTTTTTGTCACCAAAACTTGATTTGCAAAAAAACACTATTTTTATTTTTTTTATTTTTTGATATGTTTTAGAGGACATAAAATGCCAACTTTTCAGAAATTTCCAGGATGGGCAAAAAATCTTTGACCGAGTTATGATTTTTTGAATCAATACTGATTTTTTTTCAAAAAATCGAAATATCGGTCGCAAAAAAATTTCAACTTCATTTTTCGATGTAAAATCGAATTTGCAATCAAAAAGTACTTTATTGAATTTTTGATAAAGTGCACCGTTTTCAAGTTATAGCCATTTTTAGGTAACTTTTTTGAAAATTGTCGCAGTTTTTCATTTTTTATAATTAGTGCCCATGTTTGCCCACCTTTGAAAAAAATATTTTTGAAAAGCTGAGAAAATTCTCTATATTTTGCTTTATTGAACTTTGTTGATGCGACCCATAGTTGCTGAGATATTGCTATGCAAAGGCTAAAAACAGGAAAT
>NC_051863.1:108234312-108236527 GCF_015732765.1 Culex quinquefasciatus
TTTTTTTTTAATTTACCCGTTTGGAACAACACTGAACGCAGTTTTTTATTTGGATTTACAAGGCAATTTTACCAATAAGCCATTCAATGGTTTTTGACGATCTAGCTCGTAGCAAATCCAATTCCAATTGAATTGCCTTAAAATATTTTTTTTGGCAATTACTTTGTTTTCACAGTTTAACATGTGCTAGCAATTTTAAATGGCTCCAGTCCACTTTTGAAGACCTAAATCTCTAACAAACTCTTTCACTCAAAAATCTTCAGCAAGAAAGAATCTCATTCTGCTGATCAGAACTACCATCTCGCTCCCCCGACAATTCACATCCTTTCATATGCAAATCAGGGCTCCACGCGTCAGTGTCATTTTGTCGCTCAATCATGGAGATTTTATCCCACAGCAAATGGGGGGCTTATTATTTGGACGAAAATTTGACCAAAAGCTGCCCTGGCCATTCTTCTTCTTCTTGTGCCCTTCGGTTCTGCGCTCTAATTTTGTCCCGCAGATTTGATTTGCCTGGTTCTATTATGGGTTCTTTTTTTTGGGGGGGTTTGGCATGCATTTGCGGAGGAAGAACGCCGCAAGTAAACCCTTGCTTAGGAGAAGGTTTCTTTCGTGTATTGGACAATCCGAAAATGTGTCCCCAAACCCGGGGCCAAGCTCCAAAAATGTGGCTGCTCCCGCTGCTGTTTGGCATGTTTTTTTTCGAAATTCGCACAGAGCCATAGGAAATTCCATTCTCGTTTTGTTTGGTTTGCTTTTTTTTCTTGTTTCATTCCTTTCTTTCCCATTCCATACACATAGTTTACTTACTGTAACAATGTAGTATGCATAAATTAACATAAGTTTTTCATTTTTAGTTAAGCATTTTTTCGAGATTTTCTTCTTTTACTCTGTGGCGATTTGGCATTGTTTGTTGTTCTTTTTGCTGCTTCTTTGACTTTCTTCGTTTGCGTTTGGTTAGCTGAACCGAGGATTTTTTGGACAGAGGATTCGTTCCCAAAATGGAGAAAGGGTAGCCACGCCATCGTTCTGCTTAGCGTAGTTTTCTCTTAAATTAATTTTTTCGATTAAATGGAGTAGGAAAATGAGAAAATCGACCGAAGCGAACGGGTGAATGTGAGCGGAATTTATCATTGGAAATTTAATTGAATATTGCTCCACCAAATTTGCCAAGTTGGGCTCGGCCTAAATTGAAGCAGACGGGCGCCAAACGCTTTGTGATGTTTTGCTTGGCAGATAAATTTGCGCCAATTTATCCACAACTCGTGGCTTCCCAACCCCACAATTTTCCTGGCAGATTTTTATCAATAAACAGTGACATATTTATTGTAACACTCTCACATCAGCTGGGGAAGGATAAATAACCTCACGGGCTAACCTTCACCCGAAAAAATCTATCAAAGGGACAATAATCTTTCAATTGGCAGCAATAAATTCTCGGTCCAGTTCCATCGGAGTGGACGCTCAAGAATGGACGCACCCTCACTTTCGAAGCATGGTGACAGCACAGTTTTAAATTGCAAATCAAATTTCACAGATTTTACTAGTTGAGGTCTCAATATTTCACTCTTCTCATCTCTTCTGATCCCTTCGCATCTATTAAAGTTCACTTTCTTTCTTTTTTTTTATTTTTTGAAAAGAAGTCTGAGCAGCCACCCTGCATACCTCTCACCAAAAATCGTCCCACTTTTTTAGTGCAGTTCATTTATAACAATAACAAAGTTCTGCACAGCTCCGAGGAATTTCCCAAAGACGTTTTTTTTGTGTCCTCTCTGACTTTGGGTGGACCGTCTCACGTCTTCCTCCGCACGCACCGGCCGCCCTTTCAGGAAATGTCCCGAAAATCATAAATCATCGATCGCTGGAAGGCACGCCGGATATGGACACAAGAATCATGTGCGAGTAGGAAACTCGGGGAGGGGGACAGGACAGGAAAATAAAAAGAAAAGGAGCCAAACTTCGATAAATATTTTCCTGTCTAGGCAGTTTTATTGATATCGCTATCATTAGCTCGGTTGTTGCCGGCGCGCAAGTCGTCTTTATTTTCCCGGGTAATTTGGTGCCGAGGAGGATACTCTTGGCCAAGTCGGAGCCGTACGGGGGAGGTAACGAGGAGGACATGGCAAATACCCTGGGATGAATTCTCGTTCATCAGCCAGAAATATGTTACGATTATGGTTATTATTTTTCGGACACCTCTGGGCACGAAAGGTAT